>NC_041386.1:743843090-743847369 GCF_002162155.2 Triticum dicoccoides | reverse complement strand
ATGGGACGTTTAGTACCGGTTCATGCCATGAACCGGTACTAATGCCTCAAACCCCATTCGTACCGGGTGGTGGCACGAACCGGGACTAAAGGTCTAACCCTTTAGTCCCGGTTGGTGCCACGAACCGGGACTAATGGGCATCGCACCCTTTAGTCCCGTTTCGTGGCACCAACCGGGACTAAAAGGTCCAGACGAACCGGGACAAATGGCCCACGTGGCCCCTGGGCGCACGAACCGGGACTAATGCCCCCATTAGTCCCGGTTCTAGACTGAACCGGGACTATGGGCTAACCCGGGGTGGACCAAAGCCCTCTTTTTTACTAGTGAACCTGTCCAGGTCGCCGCTTTGCACCACATGGCATTGGAGAAAGGGTAGTTTCATATGAGATGGACCAATGTCTCCAGGCTTCTCATCCGGACCGGACAGAAGTAGCCATTTGGCTAGCCCCGCCGCTGCAATCGATCGTTGCACCAGCGACGATTCCGATGCATAAGCCAGTAGAACATTTTTTTTCGAGAAACTGGCAGGAGCGCTGCCTTTCAATTAGAAGAAGAGAGAGTGTTACAAATAGTTTACACAAGGCTTTTCCCTAAGAGTCGGGCGGCGGGGGAGCCTCCCAAACATCATCGGCATGCGGATTACTCGCGAATGAGAAATCAACTGGATATGTGCAAGCGAATATCTATCAAAGCTAGGTGGGCGACTTCTTGGTAGGTCAACCTCTTGCCGATGAAAAACCGACGATTCCTCTCCTTCCAGATGTTCCAGAGGGTAGATCATGGCACCACTACGCTCCCGCCTGTTCTGAGCTAGAATACTAGCAAGGAAGCCCTCCCACCATGTGTTGATGGAGGTTCCATCGTCCGGTGGGCTCGGGTTCGGCATTCCCTCCGCGGCGTTAACGGTCCTCCACACTGCCTGCGAGAAGGGGCAATCTCTACAGAGATGACAGACCGTCTCATTGGATGTCATGCAAAGGCGGCATATTGGATTGTGTGGCCATACATGGATTGCCAGGTTTTCTACCGTGAGAATTCTTCCATGTTGGACAAGCTAGGCGAAGAGCTTGCATTTGGGGGTGGCCTGTGCTTTTCAAACCTTAGCAGAGCGGAAAGGCACCAAGAGACCAGAGAACTGCATATGGTAGGCAAACTTGCTAGAGTATTCCCTTGAACCCGTCCAGTTCCAGCGGATGGAGTCTCGACAGGAGAGGTCAATGTTGTTGGTCTGCAGAAGCTGCCAAATGTCGAGGAATTCGCAAAGCTGGACGGTAGTGCTCAGCCAGGCAATGGCAGTAATCCAGCGACCCCCCTCCAGATCTTAACAGATCGTCCTGCTCTTTCTTGTAGCAATCTTGTAGAGCTCAGGGGCCGCTGTTATTGTTAGCCACGAAGGTCTGGTTGTATGATGTCGATGCCATCTCATGCACCACGAGCTTCTCAACCATGACAGAGGGGCCAATGGCATTGTTGATAAGGTAGACCCTCGTCGCCGCATGAATGGCTTCCATCGGGTACCCCGCGACGTCACCGTCAACCTCCCGCCCATCACGAAGCTCTGCATGACCGAGTGTTCCACAAGCACCCTCACTGATAGGGCCTCAACATTGAACATGGGCACGCTGCTGGCCACCACCCGCTTCATGACATCCTTTGTCTGAGAATACAACAACTCGTCATGGCAGAACTGGGTCTGGGTCAGTTGTTCGTTGCCACCGTTAGGGGCAGCGTGGACGAGGAGGCCAAAGGGGACAAGCGCACAATTGGATGAGGCCCGTCGCTTACTGTAGTTAGTTGATGTCGGCCTCATTGAAGATGGCAATAGCGGAAGTGTCCAACGAAAGGAGGCCCGATGTGGAACTGATTGGCTTGGCAGAGACACAGAGATACGTATGATGGATCCACTGAAGTCGGTGTTATTGAACCGGAGGGTCTCATTCTCCTCCACTGGCCATTGGAGGAGGTTCGTCTGGGTCTTCTCGTCCAACACCACCGTCCTCGAAATTGTCTCACAGATGTAAGATATGTAAGTCCTCTGATTATGAATGCATATTGATAAGAACTTGAAATAAAAATGATTGGTAATAAAGGGTCTTGCTCTATTGATCTCCATTAAAAAAGTGACCACACAATAGTGTGCGTACCGTAGCTTCCTAGGAGCATATTTGGGAAGCTTCTACGGACCGGTTTCGTACCGGCTTAGAAGATTCCATATTGTATTTCTTCCTTCTCCTCTATTTTCATCATCTTATTTTTTCTTCATATTTTCAAATGCATGTCGACTTGCATACACATTGAACATTTTTTAGATACATGGTGAAATCTTTCAAATACATGTTGAACATTTTATCGAAATACTTGTTAAACATTTGCCAAATGTACACCAAATATATTTATATACATGTTGGACATTTTTCATATACAAACGGAACAATTTTTTCGAATACATGTTGAACATTTTGTCAAATGCACACTAAACATTTTCAAATACAAGGTGAGCATTTTCTTCAAAATGTTTGAACAGTTTCAATAATACCGTGGACATTATTAAAAAAAACATGCAATTTTTTTAATTACTATGATTGTTTTACATGGACTATATATTTTGAATGGTACGAAACATTTTCCAAAATTACGCGTTTTTTTACATTCTATAAACATTTAAAAGAATCACGAACATACTTTTGAAACAAGTGAATATTTTTACATGTGATGACGTTTTTTAGAGAAAAACTTCCAATCTATTCATCTTCAATCAGGAAACATAAAAAATAATAAAAAATACATCCAAATCCGCAAACCATCTAGCAACGACTACAAGCACTGAATCAGGCCGAAGGCGTGCCTGCGTGATCGCCCCTTCCTCACCGGAGCCGGTATGAGTTTCTTTAGAAATAACACAACTTTTTTAACATTGTATAAACATTTTTTATAAGTGGTGAAATTTTCTAAAAATGTTAAGTAAAGTATTTTTTTCAAAAAATATATTTATGCTCCATTAACTTTTTAAAACGCGTGACAAATGTTTTTCAAAATTTAAGTTAATTAATTTCCGAAATCTATATATTGTCAACATTTCAATATATAATAAAAGTAAAAATAAAAATAAAATAAAACAACAAAAGAAAAACCTGTGTACGTGTACTATCTCATGGAAGTGCTAGTCCCACTTGTGTCGCGTATTTCGCCTGGCCCAGAAGATGTGTTCATAGATATGGCTTTAACGGAAATTGCTAATGGATAGCCTAAAACAAGGAAATTGCTAATGGAGCTCGAGCTCCATGCAACCCTTAATTTGAAAATTGAAAATTCAAAATTTAAATGTCAAAAATATCTAAGAAGTTACACATATACACATGGATGTTGTATACTACTTGTGTGCAAAGTTTAATGTAAAAATACATTTTTGTGTGTGCTCCACAAAAATGACAAAATTATGTATTTCTAGCACACGTAATATTTACTATAAAAGTACATGATTTTATTTTTTTGGTACAGATCACATCGAAACATATTTTTTTGATGAATTTCAGACACATCTTGTATACATCTATATGTACTTGTTTATTTATTTTCAGCGTTTTAGAAACTTAATAAGTTATTTTTAAAATTTGGAAAAATTTCAACCCGAGAGCAAAAACAAAAGCACTCTCTCGCTTTAAGAGATTTTTTTTTTAGAATCAATTCAGAGAGCTTTATTCAAACAAGAGCGTTCCTTGGACAATCAACTTAAGAGATATATGCAATCGCGAAATATTATGAACTCTTTTTGTGATACAGAGGTTCATAACTTAGTTCGATGTATTCTGTAAATGTTATGTTTCTCTCTCATTTATAAATTACGTGTGGCACATGCATCAACACTTGATGGTCTTTCTATGTCTATAAACATTATGAACTTACGAAGGCAGCATTTATACATTACGTGTGGCACATGCACCAACACTTTGATGGTCTTTGTATGTCAATAGTCATTATGAACTTACGAAGGCAGCGAGTTCTATAACAAACTAACAATCTAGGTTTGTATTTTTACATGAATCTCCTTTAACACTATGCTCCCTCGCAACAAAGCCTAATGGTGAATCTGGGTGTGATGCGTAGAGGGGCCCACATGTATGTGTCTGCATTATTGGTTTTGCCTCTTGGGTTCATCCACAGGTACTCGTGGTGGCTGGGTGGGCATTGTTGTATACATGGACGTGCTTGTCGCTGTATATGATGATGTTTGCTAAAATGTGCAACGTGACACATAACACACCGGGTAAGTGCATGCCCC
>NC_041386.1:743816597-743842645 GCF_002162155.2 Triticum dicoccoides | reverse complement strand
CCCCAACAGCCGCAACGATAAAGCACAACATCCAACCAATAAAATTTTAACCAAGGCAACACAAAGAGAGTCCAAAGTGAACCAACCTACCATAATAATCGATAAAAAAAAAGTCAAATACACCTAACAAAAAAACCACAAAGCAAGGCGCCCATAACACTCCAGTACAGGTACTAGCCGTCGTTATTATCATAGGAGTTATAGTTTGGAGGCAAGTGACCCTCATTGCCAGGGATTGAGATCCTCTGCATTACTGTATGATGTTGTAGTGCGGATGACATGTGGTTCCGGGTCCAACGGCAGTTACCGTACTGCATGGCGGGCTACTTGAGAGGATCCTAACCCCATTACCAGATTAGTATATAGCTTACTGAAGCTACTAGTTGTTGTCGGCGACGAAAGTCTGGTTGTAAGATGCCGAGGCCATCTCATGAACTACAAGCTTCTCGACGGTGATGGAGGAGCCGGTGGCGTTGTTGAAAAGGTACACCCCCGCCGCCGTGTGGATGGCTTCCATTGGGTATACCCGCGACGTCGCCGTCAACCTCCCGCCCATCGCGAAGCTCTCCACGATCGAATGGTCCACGAGCACCCTCACAGATAGAGCCTCACCGTCGAGCACTGGCACTGTGCTGCCCACCACCCGCTTCATTACATCATTCGCTCGGGACGACAATAACTCGTCATGGCAGAAGTGGGTTCGGAGCGCCCCGTCGAGGCCCCTCGACACATAGAAGTAAACCGCGAGTTGTTCGCTGCCACCGTTGCCAGCAGCGTGGATGAGGAGGCCGAAGGGACCAAGTGGGCCCATGGTTGAGGCTCCGCCGCTGGTGCTGCAGTTGTAGTTGACGTTAGCCTCGTTGATGATGGCAATAGCGGAAGTGTCTAGGCGAAAGGAGGCCTCGATGTCAAGCTGTGTGGCTTGGCGGAGGTGGAGAGGTATAATGGATCCAGTGTGGATAGTGATGACGCCAAAGTCGGTGCTGTTGAAGCGGAGGGTCTCGATCTCCTCCACCGGCCATTGGAGGAGGTTCGTCCGGGTCTTCTCATCCAACACTACCGTCCTCGGAATGGTCTGCACACATGTAAGATCGGTAAGTCCTCTGATTATGAATGCACATTGTTACCAAGAACTTAAAAAATGATATAAATGATTGGTAATAAAAGGTCTTCCAATCTGCATTGATTTCCTCCATTAAAAAAGTGACCACACAAACAAAATATAGGAATGAATGAAGAAAGTCCTGATTGTGTGTGTTTTTAGCTTGTTTTCAGAAAAGAGAGTAAGCTAGTTTGGTTGGTGACCTGGATAACATGCCTGGAGAAATTTGATGCCTGGCCTGAGCCTGAGTATTTGGAATTTTTTGCCTGGCCAGGCAAATAGCGTTTGGTCCATGACCTGGCCTGGTTGTGTATTCCCTCTTTTAATATTCTTTGATTGCCTAGTTTTTTGTGCCTTGCATGTGATAAGTTCGAGTTAGCACGTCCAGGCACATCCAGGCCAGGTCCAGGCGACCTTTTCTTGATGCCTGGTTCAGGCTAACTACGTTGGCAGGCTAATCAGATTCTTCAGGCCAGGCTCATCACTTCTCATGAGGACACCAACCGAACAGGAGCCAGGCAGTTCCCAGGGCGGGCCCAGGCCAGGCGTCTCAAGCCGTGGAAGGAAACCAAACTGACCCTAAACCTCCGACCTATGCATAGGTTGATGCACACGACCATTGGTGTGTTTAGTTAGGACCGGACAAATTAAGCTAACCCGTGCCTCAATCACAACGGCCACCATATTTATGCCGGGCAAGTTTGGCGTTGCTATGGTTTATGTTAATCTAGCTTTCCAAGCAAAATTCAATTCCTTTTTCTGGTTAGTTAAACCGACTTTCTATGTTTCTAAAGCTACTTTCCTACAACACAATATAAAAAAGTTCAGTACATGACAATTTGAGCCATAGGCAGATGGTTCCACATTAAGCTATACTTCTTAATTAGCCATCACACGAGGAAACGGACATTGATGAGGACTCACCAGAAGAAGATGCAAAAGGATGATGAAAGTGATGAATAAGTAAATAGTAATAATTTAGCATCAAGCACACACTAGCATCTTAAGCAGGTTGCATTGCACACCAGAGAAGACCGATTACACTCATGTATCTAGCTTTGTAGGGCGAGCCCATGTTTTTAATTTTTAATTTTGACTAACAAATATGCGGTATACAACGCTGAAAGTACTCCATCCGTTTCAAATTACTCGTCGTGGTTTACATTTCAACTAAAACCACGACGAGTAATTTGGACCGGAGGGAGCATATGTTTAGAAATTTCGTTCGAGGACAAATCAACCTGGACCGAGGTATAACACAAGTTTCGTTATAGTCAGATAATAAGGATCTAAATACCTGTGCATACCAATCGAACAAACATGATGGAGGGTGTATGAGCATGCCTAATGAAGGAATGAAACTAATGGTTGATGCATGGTAAACACAAGTAAAAAGAAATCATATCGATGCATAGTAACTGTGTACCTGGACGGAAGCCCATCCCTTGGCAACGTTGGCGCTCAAGGAGTCGGTCTCGCCGACATAAGCCCACATTACGCGCCGCCGTTTCACCGGGTCGTAGAAAGACGTGGCAGCGAAAAACTTTCCCCAGTCATACCTCAGCCCGAACCCCACGTCCAGCTCTGGGTCCAGCGGCGTCCACGTGTTGGTCGCCGCATCATACCTCCCAAGCGCGTAGTAGTCATGGCGTTCATCGTCCATGCTCGCCTTCAACACGTACAGGGCCTCCTCAGAGGAAGAGGAGTTGTTGCCGCCGCTGACCGGGTAGAAGTCGACGCACTCCCACATGCCGGTGCCCTCGACGCGGTGGAGCACCCCCGGGATGAGCTCGTACCTGATGAAGTCCTTGGTCTTGTACATCAAGGCGATGCCGGCGTGGCCGTTGTCGTCCTTGGAGCCGATGAGGGTGCGCCATGTCAGGTCCGACTGGTCCAACCAGGCGGTGGTGGGGTCGCGGAAGTCCTGGAGGCCGATGCCGGGGGGCGGGAGGATGACGGGGTTGGCGGGATGCTTGGTCCAGTTGACAAGGAGGTGGTCATCAGGGTCGGCGGGAAGGGCGAGGCACTGGACCTGAGCGGAGGTGTTGGTTTTCCCCGTGTAGAGCACGATGACGGTGCCGTTGGGGAGTATCGTGGCGGAGCCGGTCAAGACGCCATGGATGTCGTACCACTGGTCGGGCACCATGGCGAGGGGGAGGTGGCGCCAGTGTACCAGGTCACGCGACACGGCGTGGCCCCACGTGATGTTGCCCCAGACGACTCCGGTGGGGTTGTACTGGTAGAAGAAGTGGTACCGTCCACGGTAGTACATCGGAGCTGCATGTTGTGTTCCAGTTAAGCACATAGAGATTTCTCAATGAAAAAGGAGTTAAAGCACGTAGAGACAGACAGACGGCTGGGCAGCGAGCTAGTGACGGACGTACTCACCGTTTGGATCTGCATGCATGCGTGCGTACGCGTGCGTGTCGCCACGGTACGTAGCCATGTCAGCCATCATCAATCCACAAGGAAAAGGCGGTCAGTTTCTTTCTCTCTCCGTGCATGGAGAAAGAAGATACGGAATCTCAAAACTCAACCATTCGAATGAGCAAATGAACAATGAATTCCATTACATACCGTTCATGTAGTTCTTCTCGGGCTGGAAATGGAACCCGGTGCGTTGCCACTGCAGCATCTCGTTGCTCCACGGGAACCCGTCGGCATCGGCGCGGGCGGTAACCATGATGTTCTGCTCCGCTCGTGCCTCCCCGCGCGTCTCCTCGGACAACACGCTGGCCCTTGGGAGGAGCGCGTGGGTGACGAAGAGCGCCACCATGGCCACGGCGCCCAGCACGACGGTGCACTCGCGCCACCTCCGCCGCCCGCCGCTCTGCTGGTACAGCAGCCCCCCGTACGCGAACGGGACCGGCGGCGTGTCCGGGACGCCGCCGGGTGACTTCACCGCCACGGTCGCCGTCCCGGAGCTCAGGAGGAAATCTTTTGATCGGGTCGTCCTGCGGTCTCGAGGAGCCATTTTTGTGCCGTATCGCGTGTTCCTTGTGTTCTCAAGAAGAACGTTACCACTCTACCATTAAATCCGTATATATATACATAGTATGTATATATTTCTCTGTATATTTTTTTTGTGAATTTATATTACATACGTACTATGTATGTGGAGGCTTTAGAACAAGAGCGGCAAGAATTTGAGACATCTATCGGTCGTTGCCTCGGGATTATCGATATTGACCGCTAATACCACGTACGCGCGTGACGACGGAAATGACGTTGACAAATGACCACGGCCAAGGTAGGAAGGCATTTCTAGCGACTTCGGCACCAGCTCCTGCTATTCCTCCCGCCATATCCACGGACGATGAGTTGGCGGAGCTGCTGCGGCGAGGCCTCCATCCCAACTAGTTCATCCCCGGCGATAGGGGTCTTGGATCTTGGTGATGCTTTTAGGCAGGGTATAATTACAATCTATCATGATGATATGGGGTCCTTGCTGTAAGATGCTTGGTCTAGGTTGCAATTTTTACTTTCTAGAGGGTATTTTTTGTAAAAAGTATTTTTACGCTTGTCTAGTGGATTCTGACTCCTTCGGGACCCAACCCCGTTAAAAAGGTATATGGAAGGGAGATGAAGAGAGACAAGAGAGGAGGGGGAGGTAGGTAGAGGGAGACGATAGAGTTATTAAGATGATGTGTGCCTTATATAGAAGAGAACAAGAGAGAGTACTAACCTCGCCGCTGAAGACTAGCGAGTGGTTCCAACCTCATTTATCACAACATCCAACACTCCAGGTAAAGAGTACAACAAAGCTGACAAATGCAAATACATGACAACGAGTGTATGAAATAGAGAGATATAGAGAGGGGGGAGGGGGTGTTTGCTTCACTTTGTCGGCAGGGATGTGAGCGAGGGGTAACTGCTACACAATATGTTAAACGACATATTACTAAAAATTTCTTTAATAATACCCTAGTCATCAATCCATGCGGACTAGCTTAATCTCATGTAAAGCATTTATGCAAGAAGTAAGTTTTGTTAGATTTAGGACGTGTTGTTCGATAGCTACATCAACTGGTTTACATGGATGACCTGTGCACAATATAAGTGATTTTTTTGAACTTGCATCTTCCATAGAGGACCCCAGAACAAAAACTAGAAATGCAATACGATCCAAGTAAACGGTACCAGCGGAAGACCAGAGCGGTTGCCACCGAGGATGAACAACTTGGGGGCGGCAGATCCGCTTCGCCATCTCCACTGGAGCACCTACAGAAGCTCGCAAAAGCTTGACCGAAACGGGATTGTTGTCACCCATCTGGAAATGACAGATCGAGATGAAAGAATGGAGCCAACAATGCTCCGGAAGTTCGCCCTTCAATTTGACCAGAAGAAGTAAATCAGTGACAAAGGCCGGCATGTAAACGATCTATGTCATAACTCCACTCCAAGCATGCCTGTTGATGATCTCGATGATCAAAATCTTAGTGGTAGCATAACTGGAGATCGATGTGGCATCCACTCACCTCCTCTTCCTCTACCTCGGCGGCATGAAGAGAGTTGTGGGGGAAAGATCAAAAGCTCTAGATCTAGGGTAAAAGCATACTTACTCATGATGTAGGCAGTGGTCAGCACCCCTGCCTCTTCGGCTCCCACTCACCGGAGCACCAAGGAGAGAAGACCCACCATGACGAATTGCCGGAAGTGGCCTGAGAGCTCGGTGAAGCACTCCACACTACCGGCATAGCGCCAAACACCTTCATGGCGAGTCTAAATCTACATAAACCTAAATATGCATAGCGAGAATCCGGGCACATGTCCCGAGCCATCACCGACCGACTGAGTTGTCAAGCGAGGCACGGGATCAGGCTAGTCTGCTTTCAGTGGCTCTCAAATGGAAGGGGAGGAGTGGAGGGAGATGGAAGTAATAGCGGAAAAGGATGCCAGTGTTGAGTGTTGTCTGTCGGCGTCGAACTTTTTTTTTTTGCAATGGTTAGATACATAAACCTATTTTAGTGAAATCCTTGGTACACACATATTCCTATGAGATGTTACATTAGCTTTGATTACAGTTGCATGCCACAAATAGCATTCAATAGATATGTGTTGAAGAATCAAAAAATGCGGTTTGAAGTTGCATTACATTGCATTTATAAGATAACTTGTTTGGTCACATCTACAATAGTACATGAAGCTAATTAATCTATCATTATTATAAGGGCTAAGAAATATGATCATGAAAACATTTGAACATGGACAAGCAAATTTCCCACATGTTGATCTACATTAATATTGAATTTGGTAGGAAAAATAACATAGGGCAACAAGGAAAATATTTGTTTTTGGTAAAGGAAAAT
Source organism: Triticum dicoccoides (assembly GCF_002162155.2). Taxonomy (NCBI): domain Eukaryota; kingdom Viridiplantae; phylum Streptophyta; class Magnoliopsida; order Poales; family Poaceae; genus Triticum; species Triticum dicoccoides. Next base: position 743,836,234 of record NC_041386.1, on the reverse strand, counting down.
AGACCCAAGGGGGCATAGGTACGCTAGTGACATCTCTCTCTCTCTCTCTCTCTCTCTCTCTCTCTCTCAAGAAAGCAAGTGGCATGGTAAGCAAAATTAGAGTTGGGTACCTATTAATATTGCAATATATATGACTATGATCATTTATGGTATAATCTCATATGGGCATTACAACCATGATAAGTAGACCATTAATCCAACTGCATCTACTACTAATGCTCCACCCAAAACCACTACCAGCAAGCATCTCGAGGTATTTAGTTGACAAGAAATAGAGCATTGCAATACGCATGATGAAATAATGCAGATAGCAAAACATCAATTAATATGATGAACCACTGACGTTTTATCCCCAGTGGCCATAATACAAATACGTGTCTTGCCCCTTTTTGTCACTGGGATTTAGAGCACCACAATAAAACCTCAAAAGATTCAGGCCCAGTTCTTTTGACCGATTCTCCCAGAATCTTGAGAATCGACCCTCCGTCCAGCTTCTACCAGAATCTTGTATCCATATTTGTTTGTACAACCCTAGTTGTTCACATCCTAACTAGTTAGGATTGTAAAAATATATGGGTTCAAGATTCTGGGAGAAGCTAGGTGGAGGGTCGATTCTCAAGATTATGGGAGAATTGACCAAAAGAACTGGGCCTCAATTGATTCCAATGAAAATACTGATACATAAAGTGACAATCGACCATGTCCCAACAAACACACCACCGACAACATCGAATTATCCCGATCATGTGAGGCAGTGATACCTCCTTCTAATGATCCGGTAAAGGAACAAAGAGTACCCTGCACCTATTTCCCCAGAGGTGACCCAGGGTTATCGAACTCAAGAGAGGAATGTCACCTTGAAGCGATGGTTTCTAACAAGCTTTTGTTAAAGGATCAAGTCCAGCTTTTGACCAGATCAATCAAGGAAATTGTGATTCACCACTTATAATAAAAAGAAGGTATGAGTATGAGGTCTTAATAGTTACAACCATGTATTTGAGTTGGGACCAAACATGATCTTAATTTGTGCGATGAAATTCATCCATCGAGGTGTGCTTGTTATGAATCGAAGTGGAGGATGTGTCCAAATAACATCTTGACCGACACGTGTCCTGCATCAAGAATCAGTTGTCTAACCAAAGGCCCTATCCATTGCACGGGATTGTCTCGACAAATAAGATTATAATAATCAGACAAGAGCTTTGGGCATTTAATAACTACACCTCATTAATCCCCAGTATTGGATCTGTGTTACCATACCAAACCCTTCTGTCACTGGTGTTCAGAATAACACTTCACGTTCTCCTCGCCCTTAGCCTTTCCGTACCTGCAGGGATGAAGATCACGGACAAGACAAGAGACATCTACGGAACAATTTTATCTCACACATTCGGGATGTTAATTCAAAGCGGTTCCATTTATCCCTAAAACAAATACAGAGGGTTGCAAGGCCTATGCCTCAACCCATACCTTACCGAACTACTCACATATAGAGATCAGATCGCAAGCAGAACACATTGAAGAACACATCTTGAAGATCGATTGAATGATAATATGACTTACAATGGATGCCTTGTGCGATGCATGATTACAAGTATGAACTAGAGGGAGATGGACTATGGTGGTGATGGTGACTATGGAGATGGAAAATGGCAGCGGCTAGAGTTGATGAGAGGGGAAGAAGATGGTCCTGTTCTGACTTCGCTCGACGATGCTTTGTCGACATTTTGGCGTCCCTTTATAAAAGTTTTTCTGGTGGACGAGGAGCCTCAGAATCCACGCCATACAAGCGCTCATACACACGCTTATGGTCATATGAAACGCCGTCTTTTGCCATGTGGCTTCTGGTGCGCCTCCTCTTTATTTCTTCTATCTTCTTTCTTCCCTTTTTATCCCATTTTCTGTGGAAATACATCAAAGAGAGGATTGGTGGAATCCTTTTCATTCATTAGTCATTAGTAGCAATATCAGAGAAAATACCTCGGTTTTAATAAACACCTTAGTTTAAATAAAGGGTGAATGAGTGTAAAAATATCACACATCAACTTCCCAAGCTTAAACTTGATTTTCCTCGAGCAACATAGAGAGAAATCCAAATCATATGGAACTCAATTGTTTAAACCAAATAAAGAGAAGGCTTTGGTTCACTTACGATTGGTACGCCTAGATAGCCCTCCGCTTCTTGACTTGAAAACTTAGTATTGTTGTAGTGCTGGCATGGTTATTATGCAAGTGTTAGTGAAGAAAAGATAATCAACACAAAGTTCTTGATCTACTAGATAAAAATCGAGGGATGATTTTGGGGATGACAAGCCACTATAAAACCTAGGAATACATGATCTCCCCAAGTTTCAGAACCACACAGCCATAGAAAAGCAAATTAAATCCAGAAATCCAAGAAAATCCTCAGAAAAAGAAAAGGGCAAAACCCAGGCTGTTACAAAAAACCCTGCCTCCCCTTCTCTGCAGCCTGGTTATTCCACACCTCCATCATCAAGCTACACACCACCCAATAGTTGTGCACCACCTCCATAATCACCGCCCATGGAGAACTACGAGCTCAATCCGCGGCGTTTCTTGCCGGCGGGTCATGACATTGTGGATGCTGGTCCGCAGAGGCTTCTGCGCATGTTCTACACGCTGGCACGCTCCCCCTTCCCGCTACCATGAGTCCTACATGGTTGGGATTGTGGAGCCCATCCCACAGCCGAAGTATCAGATGCAAGACCCAGTTATTCATAGTGCTTTGGTAAATCATGTGCCCTGGCTGCATGGTCTAGATCAGCATGGAGAAGAGATTTTTGTTAGATTCATTAACCATGATGATGGGGAGGGTTATCGAGCTTTACATGGACATAGAACTGGTTGGCTCATGTTTATTGGTGCCCCCCTTGATCACCGCAATGAAGAGATCCTTTCTGAGGTTGTGGGTACTTTCGGGCAATTTCATTATTGTAATCATGAGGATAATCGTGTGGTCCGTTCTTTGATCTATGCTTCCTTCCCTAATAATCTGCTTGTGCCAAGAGATGTTGTTTTTCGTAAGTTTGCCAATGTTGGAGGTGATGTTGTCTCATGGACCGCCTCTTGCCACATCCTCACTACTACGTTTGCTAAACAATTACCTCAAGATGAAGACGTGATGCCCATTGATGGTAATCCTCATCCAATGCCCGATCAACTTCTGCCCAATGAGAACTTCTGGGCAGTGCCACCCTACCCCACACTTGGCTAGAATAATATTCCTCAGCCCTGGCACCATGATCAGCCACAGCAGCACTAGGATGAGCAGCAAGATGGATGGGGTCCTTGGGATGCACCAAGTGAGGAGTCTGCTAATGAGCAGCCACATGTGCAGCATGATCAAGCCTCCATGGTTCTAAATCCTTCGATGGGCTCCAATGAATCTTCCTAGCAAGACAACCAGTTTGTGGTTGATGGGCCTCCAGTGGGTCATGCTCATCTGATTAAGCCGGTACAGGTGGGAGTTGGGCCTGTTGGCCCACTCATTAAAAATCTTGAGGACGAGGCAATTGTTGTGAATGACCCAGTTAGCCCAATTCAACCACACAATCTACCTGCTGCAGAGAACTTTGTTGGGAATCTTCAGAATGATAATGTGGTTGATGGCCATATGGATGAGAACCAGCTTGTGGAGGATCTTGTTGTGCCTAAGCAAAATAACAATCTTGCCATTGTTCCTTACCAGCCACCTCTATAGCCACCTCTATTTGTTGGAGCTGCCAGGATTGTGTATGGCCCAGTTTTACCACCTGAGATGATCTGGAAGAGAACTTTTGAGTCACCGTTGCCTTCTTTTCTGACTTCTAATCTGCCCAGAGAGATGCCAATCATGGTTGATAGTTTTTCACTGAAGAGAACTTGGTTGCAAGCTTTTCCTAAAGAAATGCACTTCTCTTGGCCCCCTGTTCAGTTGCAGAGTCAGCTCCAGTCCTTGCCTCTATTGCCCTCCCCTTCTAGGCCGGTAGCACGCAAGTTGACTTTTCAAGATGAACCAACAAATCTTCCCAAGCAATTAGTTTCTGTTGATAATGTGCAAGTTACACTCCCTTTTGTGAGTGTTTATACTGCTACAAAGAAGAGAGCCAGAAAGCCTAAAGTACCGGTGGCTCCTAGGGCCGACTTTTCAAACAGAAGAATGACTCAGTGCTGCAAAACTGCAGGGTTACAAGCCAACTTCTGCAATTCTAGTTAAACCTCGGCCGCCAACACAACCACGTGCAAAGAAGCCCAAGCTCCAGGAGGCTAATGACCAACAACCTAGTTCCAAGGTGTCAGATGATGGCCCTTCTCCCATTCCTATCATTGTTATGCAGAACCTTGGAGCTTCCTTGGGCATCCCTCCTGAGAAATTAACTGTGGAGCAGCTTATGGCTGAGCCCAAGAAGACTCAAAACAATGATGTGCCCAATGATAAGTGAACTTTGTTGCTATAGTTCAGGGAGGCAGGCCCTTTATACTGTCATTTATTTTCTTTTGGTTTTGTTCTGTGTCCTACCAGACTTGTGTGTGTGCTTAGTGGGCTCTGAGGATATCCTAAACTATCTTTTGCAGTGTTCTGGTTATGTTGTGTGCCAGTATTATTATGTGATACTGTGTTTGGCTCCTTATCTTCCAGTGTTTTATAATGAGTACATCTATTAGTAAGGACTGGAAAGTACTCTGCTGAAATGTCAGAGGTCTCAATTATGAAATTAGACAAAGGGTTGTGAGAGCACAAAATTGAGGAAAGCCAATGTTCTGTTGTTTTCTTATAGGAAACAAAGTGTGATTTCTTTGATGAGAGATCTATCAGGAAATTTTGCCCCAAAAGATTTGATAACTTTGCATATTCTCCTTCTGTGGGTGCTTCTGGAGGTATTATTGTGCTATGGTGCTCCTCTGCTCTATCTGGCACCCTGGTTGACATACAGAGTTTCGGCATCATCATAAGTTTCACCTCAACCCATAATAACCAAGCTTGGACTTTGGTTAATGTTTATGGACCTTGTCAGGGTGAACTTAGAGATTCTTTTGTGCACTGGTTGTATCACATTAAAATCCCACATGATGATCTCTGGTTATTTTTAGGTGATTTTAATTTTATCAGATCTATGGATAATAAAAATATGCCAGGAGGTGATATCAATGATATGTTCATTTTTAATGAAATTACTGGCCACTTGGGGCTTATTGAGCTGCCTTCAAAGGGAAGATCATACACTTGGTCAAATATGCAGGAAACACCTCTTCTAGAGTAGCTTGATTGTTTTTTTTACAAAAACCACCATGGATTGGGGAATACCCTAATACAATGGTGTACCCTTTATCTAAGATTAGCTCTAATCATGTGCCATGTGTGGTCTCCATTTCCATTGAAAATTATTGGGTGGACATGCCAGAGTTTATGGACTGTGTTCAGCTTTCTTGGTCTGCCCCCACAAAAAGGACTAATTCTGCTTCCATTCTCACTGAAAAATTCAAAAGGCTTAGGACAAATCTTAAGAAATGGCATACAGGTTATCCAGGCTAATATTCCTGATGAATGCCTGTAATGCAGTTATCCTAGCCTGTGATAATTTTGAGGAGCAAAGACCCCTATCTAGGCCATAATTCAACTTCTGAAAGATTGTCAAGTTACATCTTGAAGAGCTTCTGCATCTTCAGTACATTTATTGGAAGCAAAGATGCACCATTAGATGGATAAAAGTGGGGGAAGAGAACTCCAAGTTCTTTAAAGCAATGGCAACTGAGAGATTTAGAAGGAATACTATCTCAAGTTTAATTAATGATGATGATTTGTGTTTGTCCTCTCGGAATGCTATGGCTGGACTTCTTTGGTCTTCATATAAAGATAGAATGGAGGTTTCTTATGGGATTGATATGTTGTTTGATCTAGAGGATTTGATTCAACCTATCCCTAGGTTGAGTGTTTGTTAGAGCCTTTCTCAGATGAAGAGATAAATGAGGTATTTAAGCACCTACCCCAAGATAGACCACCTGGACCAGATGGGTTTACTGGGTTGTTTGTTAAGAGATGTTGGCATATAATTAAAGATGATTTTCTCAAGTTAATCTCTGACTTCTATCAAGGAAGAATTTCCATACAGAGTATAAATGGGTCCCTAGTGACACTCATTCCCAAGATCTTCTCTCCATGGGGCCAAATGATTATAGGCCAATTTCTCTCACAAATACTTGCCTCAAATTCCTCACTAAACTTTTGGCAAATAGACTACAGAAAGTTATTCTCACATGCATGTATAAAAACCAAGACTGCATTGCATGGTGTTTGGAATATATTCATCAGTGTCACCAATCTAAGACACCAATTCTAATTCTTAAGCTTGATTTTGCTAAAGCTTCTGACACTGTTGAGCATGATCTGATCTTGCTTATGTTAAAGTACAAGGGTTTTGATGCAAAATGTATTGGTTGGATTAAGGAACTCCTCTCTTCTAGATCTTCTTCCATCCTACTAAATGGTGTACCAGGCAAACAGTTTAATTGCAAAAGAGGTGTAAGGCAAGGAGATCCTTTGTAAACTCTCATCTTTGTTATTGCTGTTGATCTGCTGCAATCTATGGTTAACCAAATGCTCCAGCAAGGTTTGCTTTCACTTCCAATACCATCTAATGACCCAGACTTCCCAATAGTTCAATATGCAGATGATACTTTGTTGATTATTCAAGCTGATGAGACCGACTGCTTGCTCTCAAGAATATGTTGATTGCTTTCTCTAAATCAACTGGTTTAAAGGTCAACTTTCATAAGTCTTGCATTTTTCCCATCAATGTTGCACATGAGGAAACAACCAGATTAGCTGCAATTTTTGGCTGCCAAGTTGGAACTCTCCCCTTCACTTATTTGGGTTTGCCTGTGGGTACTACAAAGCCCAGAGTTCAAGATCTGGTGGCTGTTGTTGACAGAGTTGAAAGGAGGCTCTCTGCTAGTTTCTCTCTGCTTTCCCAAGGTGCCATATTACAGCTATTACAATCATTCCTCTCCTCTATGCCCATTTATTTCCTTTGTAGTCTTAGTTTACCAGTTGATATTATTAAACAACTGGAAAGAATAATGAGGCAATGCTTATGGGGAGGAAATTTTGATACCCCAAAGTAGTCTTTAGTTGCCTGGCCAATGGTCTGTGAACTAAAAGATAAAGGGGGCATGGGTATCATCAACCTTGTTGTTCAGAATAAGGCCTTGCTCACTAAGCATTTACACAACTTCTTACGACAAGGCTGATATGTTGGAAATATGCCCTAGAGGCAATAATAAAATGGTTATTATTATATTTCCTTATTCATGATAATTGTCTATCATTCATGCTATAATTGTATTGACCAGAAACTGTAATACATGTGTGAATACATAGACCACAACATGTCCCTACTGAGCCTCTAGTTGACTAGCTCGTTGATCAACAGATGGTCATGGTTTCCTTACTATGGACATTGGATGTCATTGATAACGGGATCACATCATTAGGAGAATGATGTGATGGACAAGACCCAATCCCAAGCATAGCACAAGATCCTGTAGTTCGTCTGCTAAAGCTTTTCTAATGTCAAGTATCATTTCCTTAGACCATGAGATTGTGCAACTCCCGGATACCGTAGGAATGCTTTGGGTGTACCAAACATCACAACGTAACTGGGTGGCTATAAAGGTGCACTACAGGTATCTAAATTGTCTATTGGGTTGGCACGAATCGAGACTGGGATTTGTCACTCCGTATGACGGAGAGGTATCTCTGGGCCCACTCGGTAATGCATCATCATAATGAGCTCAATGTGACTAAGTAGTTGGTCACGGGATCATGCATTACAGAACGAGTAATTGCCCGTAACGAGATTGAATGAGGTATTGGGATACCGACGATAGAATCTCGGGCAAGTAAACGTACCAATTGACAAAGGGAATTGTATACGGGATTACTTGAATCCTCGACATCATGGTTCATCCGATGAGATCATCATGGAATATGTGGGGGCCAACATGGGTATCCAGATCCCGCTGTTGGTTATTGGCCGGAGAGCTATCTCGGTCATGTCTACATGATTCCTGTACCCGTAGGGTCTACACAGTTAAGGTTCGATGACGCTAGGGTTATAGGGAAGATTTGTACGTGGTTACCGAATGTTGTTCGGAGTCCCGGATGAGATCCCGGACGTCACGTGGAGTTCCGGAATAGTCTGGAGGTGAAGACTTATATATGGGAAGTCATCCTACGGTCATCGAAAGTATTCGGGGGTTTATCGGTATTGTACCGGGACCATCGAAGGGGTTCCGGGGGTCCACCGGGAGGGTCCACCTGCCTCGGAGGGCCCTTATGGGCTGTACGTGGAAGGGAACCAGCCCCAAGTGGGTTGGGCGCCATCCCCCCCTAGGGCCCATGCGCCTAGGGTTGGGAGGGGGGACCCTAAAGCCCCCCTGGCTTGGGGGGCAAGCCCCCTCCCCTTGGCCGCCGCCCCCCCTCTAGATCTCATCTAGAGGGGCCGGCCCACTTCCCCTTGACCCTATAAATAGAGGGGAGGAGGGAGGGCAGCTGCACCACATCCAAGGCGCAGCCCTCCCCCTCCCCAACACCTCTCCTCCTCCGTTTGAGCTTGGCGAAGCCCCGCCGGAGAACCGCTGCTCCACCACCACCACGTCATCATGCTGCTGCTGGAGCTATCTTCCTCGACCTCTCCCTCCCCCTTTGCTAGATCAAGGCGGGGGAGACTTCACTGGGCTGCACGTGTGTTGAACGTGGAGGTGCCGTTGTTCAGCGCTTGGATCGGAATCCACCGCGATCTGAATCGCTACGAGTACGACTCCTTCATCCGCGTTCTGGCAATGCTTCCATTTCGCGATCTTCAAGGGTATGAAGATGCACTCCCCTCTATCTCTTTGCTAGTCTCTCCATAGATTGATCTTGGTGATGCGTACAAATTTGTTAATTTCTGCAACGATCCCCAACAGTGCCATCACGAGCTAGGTCTATGCGTAGTTCCTATGCACGAGTAGAACACATGTTGTTGTGGGCGTCGATTTTGTCAATTTACTTGCCACTACTAGTCTTATCTTGATTCGGCGGCATCGTGGGATGAAGCGGCCCGGACCGACCTTACACGTACGCTTACGTGAGACAGGTTCCACCGACTGACATGCACTAGTTGTATAAGGTGGCTAGCGGGTGTCTGTCTCTCCCACTTAAGTCGGATCGGATTCGATGAAAAGGGTCCTTATGAAGGGTAAATAGCAATTGGCATATCACGTTGTGGTTTTGGTGTAGGTAAGAAACGTTCTTGCTAGAAACCTATAGCAGCCACGTAAAAAAACTTGCAACAACAATTAGAGGACGTCTAACTTGTTCTTGCAGCTTATGCCGTGTGATGTGATATGGCCAAACGGATGTGATGAATGATATATATGTGATGTATGAGATTGATCATGTTCTTGCAATAGGAATCACGACTTGCATGTCGATGAGTATGACAACTGGCATGAGCCATAGGAGTTGTCTTAATTTATTATATGACCTGCATTTCATTGAATAATGCCATGTAATTACTTTACTTTATTGCTAAACCATTAGCCATAGTAGTAGAAGTAATAGTTGGCGAGACAACTTCATGAAGACACGATGATGAAGATCATGATGATGGAGATCATGGTGTCATGCCGGTGATGATTATGATCATGGCGCCCCAAAGATGGAGATCAAAAGGAGCAAAATGATATTGGCCATATCATGTCACTATTTGATTGCATGTGATGTTTATCATGTTTTTGCATCTTATTTGCTTAGAACGACGGTAGCATAAATAAGATGATCCCTCTTAAAATTTCAAGAAAGTGTTCCCCCTAACTGTGCACCGTTACGAAAGTTTGTTGTTTCGAAGCACCATGTGATGATCGGGTGTGATAGACTCTAACGTTCGCATACAACGGGTGTAAGCCAGATTTACACATGCAAAATACTTAGGTTGACTTGCCGAGCCTAGCATGTACAGACATGGCCTCGGAACACAAGGGACCGAAAGGTCGAACATGAGTCGTATAGCAGATACGATCAACATGAAGATGTTCACCGATGATGACTAGTCTGTCTCACATGATGATCAGACACGGCCTAGTTGACTCCGATCATGTATCACTTAGATGACTAGAGGGATGTCTATCAGAGTGGGAGTTCATTAAATAATTTGATTAGATGAACTTAATTATCATGAACTTAGTCTAAAATCTTTGCAATATGTCTTGTAGATCAAATGGCCCACACTAATGTTGCCCTCAACTTCAACGCGTTCCTAGAGAAAACCAAGCTGAAAGACGATGGTAGCAACTATACGGAGTGGGTCTGGAACTTGAGGATCATCCTCAAAGATGCCAAGAAAGCATATGTCCTAGATGCACCGCTAGGTGAAGCACCCGTTTTCCCAGCAACTCAAGACGTTATGAATGCCTGGCAGTCACGTAGTGATGATTACTCCCTGGTTCAGTGCGGCATGCTTTACAGGTTAGAACTGGGGCTCCAAAAGCGTTTTGAGCAGCACAGAGCATATGAGATGTTCCAAGAGCTGAAAATGGTTTTCCAAGCTCATGCCCGGGTCGAGAGATATGAAATCTCCGATAAGTTCTACAGTTGTAAGATGGAGGAGAATGGTTCTATCAGCGAGCACATACTCAAAATGTCTGGGTTGCACAACCGTTTGTCTCAGCTGGGAGTTAATCTCCTGGATGACGCGGTCGTCGATAGAATCCTCCAGTCGCTTGCACCTAGCTACAAGAGCTTTGTGATGAATTTCAATATCCAGGGGATGGTGAAAACCATTACTGAGGTATATTCATTGCTGAAATCAGCGAAGGTGGAGATCAAAAAGGAACATCAAGTGTTGATGGTCAATAAAACCACTAGTTTCAAGAAAGGCAAGGGTAAGAAGAACTTGAAGAAGGATGACAAGGGAGTTGCCGCGCCCGGTAAGCCAGTTGCCGGGAAGAAGCCAAAGCATGGACCCAAGCCTGAGACTGAGTGCTTTTATTGCAAGGGAAACGGTCACTGGAGGCAAAACTGCCCCAAATACTTAGCTGACAAGAAGGCCGGCAACACCAAAGGTATATGTGATATACATGTTATTGATGTGTACCTTACCAGTACTCGTAGTAGCTCCTGGGTATTTGATACCGGTGCGGTTGCTCATATTTGTAACTCAAAACAGGAGCCGCGGAATAAGCGGAGACTGGCGAAGGACGAGGTAACGATGCGCGTCGGGAATGGTTCCAAGGTCGATGTGATAGCCGTTGGCACGCTACCTCTATATTTACCTACGGGATTAGTTTTAAACCTCAATAATTGTTATTTAGTGCCAGCTTTGAGCATGAACAATATATCTGGATCTCGTTTAATGTGAGATGGCTACTCATTTAAATCCGAGAATAATGGTTGTTCTATTTATATGAGAGATATGTTTAATGGTCATGCCCCGTTGGTCAATAGTTTATTCTTAATGAATCTCGAACGTGATGTTACACATATTCATAGTGTGAATACCAAAAGATGTAAGGCTGATAGTGATAGTCCCACATACTTGTGGCACTACCGCCTTGGTCACATTGGTGTCAAACGCATGAAGAAGCTCAATGAAGATGGACTTTTGGAGTCTCTTGATTATGAATCATTTGACACATGTGAACCATGCCTCATGGGCAAAATGACCAACACTCCGTTCTCCGGAACAATGGAGCGAGCAACCAACTTATTGGAAATCATACATACTGATGTGTGCGGTCCAATGAGCGTTGAGGCTCGCGGTGGCTATCGTTATGTTCTCACCCTCACTCATGACTTAAGTAGATATGGGTATGTCTACTTAATGCAACACAAGTCTGAGAACTTTGAAAAGTTCAAGGAATTTCAGAGTGAGGTAGAGAATCAACGTGACAGAAAAATAAAGTTCTTACGATCAGATCGTGGGGGAGAATATGTAGCGACCCGACCTCAGACGGTCAAGTCTCTATGCTTAAGTGTCATCCCTAGATCGGTATGCTGACACACACAGTACTCAAGGATTTATAACAGAGGTAAATCACATGTATAAAGTAACGTAAATACTATTACCTCAATCCATAAAGCGGAAGAAACAACAAGGTTGTGCATTCCCATCAACACCAACGGCAAAGTTGAGTGTTGAAATCGTAACCCTAAAGTATCACTTACAGAGAAGATGGATCTGTTGGAGAGAGTGTCGGGAAGACGAATATGACATGTGCTCCCCACTAGTTTGTGTGATTAGTGTGTGAACCTGGTCAGGACCGTCCTTTCCCCGGTGTCCCAAACAGTTGTTTAGTGCGCCAATACTAAACATCTATCGATATCTCATGGTGGTCATCAATTTATGGTTTCTCCTGCAGGAAATGGGCCTGGGCTTCATTCTCATCGTATGTCCTACGATTGGCAACAACTGCGTTGTACAAGGGGAATAATTGGCATACCATTCTAAGGTTCAAGAAGGTTTAATATCGTCGTCTCTCTACTATAGGCAAGTCACTCAGATTTACCATCCCGTATAGCAAGGCGAATAATAAGAGTAAGTCGGTATGGTGACCAATCCATCCCGCACCCAAATCATTATCTTGTATATGGTTTAGCGAATCTCGCATGCTAACACTCGGTCATCCTCACAAGCATTGCAGAATTTTCTCTTGTCGCCGAACCAAGTTCGGATGAATCCGTTGATTCTGCAAGCCAAACCAACATCTATCGTTCCTTTACAACTCTCAGGTTTTGCGTAAACTCCTATAAGATCGTCTGTTGATAAAGGCATATCTTCTTCCAGGGTTTTTCCTTCAGCAAGAGTGTGCTTGATTCTTGGCAGGTCCTGGGGCCTGTGGGTTATGGCCCATCTCATCACTTGTAAACCTTGAACTAATCCTCGGGGCAACTGATCATTATTCCAACATCCAGTTTCCTAGCATTCTGAAATCCATCCAATTGTACTGTCTCCCTTCCTTCTATTTGTACCAAACTAAGATATGATTACACAGACTCATCCTGGAGTTACATTTGCTCCATATTACCAACATCATACCTTCTTTATATCCAAATAGTAATTCATCCCTTCATACTCTTGGGGTATCCCGCATATCGCGACAAAACTCGTACTTATTTTGTCCGAAGTCCAGTTCGTGGAATATCATTTTCTTTACCAGGGGTCAAGGGTTCTCATAATTACTACCACCCTTGAAATGCACAAACTTATCCATAGACCGTATTTCTCATATCCTCGAAATTGGTCAAGATCTTTCTTTATAGAGTAACAACTCATAAAAAAATCCAAATCAGTACCAACGATGATAACTTTATTGATTCTCCATTTACTACAATCTCCTGTATTTCCATTACAGGCCTCAACTCAACACCTCAATAATAAAAATGTTCTCACTAGCTTTACTATACTTCTCACAGACTCAACTTATTTAACACTAGTCTCCTTCTCTTTGGGACAATCCCTGGCAAAGTGCCCTGCTTCATTACAACGAAAACATATTACTTCTGCCAGGTCTCGAGGTTTCCTTTTTGGGCAACTGCTGAAGTAGTGCCCTGACTCCTTGCACTTGAAATAGGTGATATGGCTCAGGTCCTTCCTGGAATCCAATCTATTTCTCTTCCTGGACTTTTCCGTTCCAATCAGGGCTTCTATTTCCTGTGGGTCATACTCTACTTCCTCTGTCGGGAATTCTACTAGATCTCCATTCAGGCAATCTTGGGAGATGTGTCCTTCTTCTCCACATGAATAGCATGACTTGGTGCAGGCTTTAATTTTGTTTCCTTTGTGTGTGTCCTTGACATCTTCCTCCATCCCAGGTTCTTCTAAAATTTCCATGAGGGCTCCTTTCATTGCTTCTTTCTTCTGCTGGATGGTTCTTTGTACCATGGGGTAGATGTGACACTGAGCAGGGTAGTGGGTAGTCTCTTCACACAAGAAACAAGTAATATGCCTATTTGGGCATTCTTCAGCTGGGTGACTTCCTTCACAATTAGGGCATTCACCCTTGTGTTCTTTATGGTTGTGTCCTATTTCTCCACAGAGCTTGCAGGCACAAGATTTCTTCATATCATTTCCATAAGGCTCCAATCTCTGGGACACAATCCGCGACTTTGGCAAAGTCAACTTAAATTCCTTCCAAGTGGTTACTCCTTGCCATCCCTTAGTGTTTTGGTACATCCTCCACCAACTAGCAACACCTCTTTCAAAGCACTGAAGAGCATGCTGGGTTATATCCTTTCCGGCTATAGTGTTAGTCTTCATGTGACTCTCCATGTTTTGAATCCATCGGTCTGTCTCCAATTGACTCACCGGTCCAGAAAATATGAGCTCATCTCCATTCATCTTCTATTGGGTCCATTGGTTTTTTTTGGGGGGGGATAAGAGAGATACACTCAAAACAAACAATGGTTTTGAAGAGACAGATTTTATTGTGGCTGTCAGAAAAACAACAAACAGATGAAAGCTCACAAACGTCGCATCTAACGTAAGTATATAACAGGGGTTTGGTCTTCCAAAGGTCAATAAGTCTTCAAAGTCACCAAACTCTTCAGGTCTTGTGCATGTCCCCGGTGGCTTCTTCTGATCATGCTTTTCCTTCTCAAGTTCCTCTGCCAGATCTCTGTTGACGCGAAGTCTCTAGTGACATCCTTTAATATTTCTGGAGCTTCGTTCGAAACTTCTGGGTTTCAACATCCTTGGCATGAGCCATGGTCCTACTATCCTTCAGTTCCTGACAAATGTCTGGTATCTCGAGGTTTTAGCTCCTCCAACTTGGCTACTTTCAGCTTCTGGTTCCTGAGTTCTTCACGAATTGCCTCCTTGTCAAATTTGACTTCCTAAAGGTCCCTCTAAAATTCTTCATCTAATACTCCAGATGATGCACCAGCTAAATTTAAAAATGCATCCTTTGTTGACAGATGCTCCATCAGCCTTCTACCATCCAATCCTTCCATACATCTGCATGCTGAACTCCGCACGGTGACAATAGCATAAGCGGGCAATAACACCATGGTTAGCCGTGTCTATGCCCATGTTACTGCCATGAGCTTTCATTCCATAATTGATATCTCCTGTCTTAGGGTTTTCTTGACAAAAACTTTGAGTTCTAATGCTCCATGTTCCAGTCTTTCTCCGACACACCTTGATCTCGGGTATTGACAACTTTCATAGTCTGCCAAGTTCCATAAGTGTAGCCTTCCTAGGTCATACAAATCTGAAAAAAATCTTCAAAGCCTTCAAATTCTCCTAGTCTTTGGAATCTTCAACCGTTGTAGTTTCCATCAATGTAATGCACGATGAAAATCCTCTTTATTCCAAAGTAGTCTTAGTTGTCTGATATCTTGTACTTCTTGGAGTGGTCTGATCAGTCGAATCTTTGCGTGGTCAACAGGGGAAAGGGTATGGTCTAACTAAAAGGGAATATTTGATAAATCTTAGAAAAGAAGAGAGGTAAAAGATCTTTCTTTGAAAAGAAAGTTGTAGAGAATAAATCTTCCTATGGGCTTGCCAGTTTCTAGGGTCACGTCCTACAGTCAATAATGTGCTCTGATACCATCTTGTAGCGACCCGACCTCAGACGGTCAAGTCTTTGTGCTTAAGTGTCATCCCTGGATCGGTATGCTGACACACACAGTACTCAAGGATTTATAACAGAGGTAAATCACATGTATAAAGTAACATAAATACTGTTACCTCAATCCATAAAGCGGAAGAAAAAACAAGGTTGTGGATTCCTATCAACACCAACGGCAAAGTTGAGTGTAGAAATCGTAACCCTAAAGTATCACTTACTCGTCGTAAGATTCCTGCAACATGAGACGTTGCAGCCACAAAGGGTCAGTACATTGAATGTACTGGCAAATTCACACCATAGGATAATGATGAATAATAGCTATCACTACATGCATATTTGGCTGGTGGAAAGCTCTAAGTTTATAATGTTTTTGCGAAAAGCCAATTTTTCCCTACTACAAAGGAATATATTTTATTTAACTACAAAGTTTGTTGAAAACATTGAGAAGGTAAACCCCCTCTCAATCCCAATTAAAAGTAATCATTAACAACCCAACAAATTAATTAAGTAAAGTGATAAGATCAACATGATAATTCAAGAACCAGATACTCAAGATTGTCCATAACCGGGGACACGGCTAACCATGATTAGTTTATACACTCTGCAGAGGTTTGTGCACTTTTCCCCACAAGACTCGATCTCCTCCGTTGGATTTTTCGCACTACATGGTGTTTGAGAAACGGATGACCGAGACACAGTCTTTCAGAAGCGTTAGCACCTTACGATGGGTAGACAGTACCACCTATATCCTCTACATCTGCTAGTCTACCACTGTAAGAGTTCACACGACTTAATCAACTATGCTAGAGCCCATAATAGCTTGTGGCTGCACATGGAAGTTTCTAGCATGAATAATCTTATGATCCCTTTGAGCCTGGGTGGCAGTCCATAGGAAAATCATACGGAACCCCGGGATTTCCAAAAAAACAGGCAACACTGGATTCCCCAAGTGCCTCAATCCACCCAGATGTGTATTAAAGTAGCCACCTTGAGTTGAACCATAATTAACAATCTCACATCTGTCATGAATTCACTCAAACCCAATCGACGTCTACTAGCATAGCATGACAGTATGAGCATAACGTAAAAGTAACTCCCAAGGTTTGAATGCAGGTTAATAAGTTCCTACCTCATCAACTACTTCCCAATATCCACATGTTATCAAATCCTAACCATGCAATGTTTGAGGGTGAAACTAATGCATAAAAACTGGGTATGAAAGTGTGAACTTGCCTGTACGGTTGATGAAGATGATTCACACTCATAACTCCTGATAGTTCTACTCGTCACACTCCGGTCAATCTATCGCGAGCAAGCAATTGCATACATAAGCACTCATACAAAAGAATCGAAGAGAAGATCTCGAAAAACTTCGAAAACAAACATTTTACTCTTGCACCATAAAACAATTTCTAACAGTACCAAAATTAAGTGAATTTGGTCTTATCAGAAAGTTTAGGTCAACAACTTCGATATGCAAAAAGAATCAACTCAAACGGAGCTACGAAACTCAAGAAACATACAAAACAAGATCGAATACTAATCTGAATTGACCTCAAATTTTAAATTGTCAAAAACATGTTCAAGTTGGTTTACTAGACAGAGAGGATCATTACGAAGATTTAAGCGTTGGTTTCGTCGAAAACGGAGGTACGGATAAAAAGATATGATCGAAAGAAATTTAAGTATGAATCTGAACAAATTTCGAAATTTGAAATTTTCAAAAAGTTGTTGGGATAGGTTCACTGGATAGGTGGAATCAAGACGAAAATGTAGGCGCTGGTTTCATCTAATTTGGATAAACAAGTAAAAAGTTATGTCTATTTGAAAAATCAGGGCCAAGTTATTTTACGGAAGAAAATGGGCTATGGTTAAAAGAATTATAGTCAAAAATGTAAATACAGGGACTAGTTTATAAATCTAGTTATTCTACCGTACTAGTTTAGAAATAATAAGCTACGTGATATATATAAAAAACAAAAAAAGATACCTTCATAAGATAGAGAAAAAACAACTTCAGAGAGAGGAGACGACTTCCAGAATTTCGCCGGAGAGGAGAAATATATATTTTTAGTGAATCTAGTCAAACCAAAATAATGATTTAACTGAACCGGATGATTTTTGAGGGCTCTATGGATCTATATTTATAGGTGGAAAAGAGGTTTAGGGCTCAAAGGCTAGGCAATCACTAGAGATACTAAGCTCCCTGAAAATGCGGCTTCCTGGTGAATCGGGGTTGGGTAAATTTCGTGGACCCCATTTGACATGCTTATACGTCGGTAATTTGTTAGTTGGAAGGTTGGGCCTATACGTCGGTAATTTGTTGCACCTTGCGTGCTTGTTCCTGCAACCGACTGGCCGATAGCGCGCCTACATGCTTCCCCTTTCCTCTTCCTTCGTCGCTCGGGTCCCCCGGTCTTCGTCGCCACCGCCCCACTACGACACAAGGTCATCTGCCCCCGCCTCCTTCACTCCCTATACCATCCCACCCCCATTTTTTGTTGCCGTCGACGGCGGCGATCTTGGTGAAGGTGAGCCGCGATGCCCTGCTTCCGGTGAGTCTGCCCTGAAGGATAGCGTGGAAGCAAATTAGTGCGGGCTCCGTTGGCTGAGCAGCCGTCGGCCGGCCTCCGCGTAGATGGCATGGCGGACCGCGGACGTGGTTGGGTCGGCTCCAGAGTGGCCGTCGAAAGGGACGCGGTGATTCTAGATCTACCCATCTGGGCTTTGCGTGCGTGACAATGGCGCTGGCACAGACGGGCCTGAACCGAACGTGTCATTTAGGTTCGTGTGTAATAGAGCATAGTACAGGGAGTGTTCCTTCTCAAATTGTCCCGCTCCAATCGGCCTCATCCATGGCGTGGTCAGCGGCAGCAGGAGGATGCAGGTACTGAATAGCGACTCATCCTTCTGCACAGGTGTTATTCCTTTAATTCCCCCTGGATTGAAGCCATAAACTCTCTAATTAACCCATGATTTGTGGCCTGCGGTACCTGTTGTTGTTGTTGTTGGGGGTTGTGCTTCCTCTGCTCTGGCTTCAGGTCGTGGGTCATGCTCACAATTGTGCTGCTGCCTGCTGGATGGTGAGGTTGTTCGGATATGCGGCCACAGCGAGGGGAGCAGCCTAGCATTGACTACTGGTTCATGCTCTCTGTCCCCCATTAGAGCCGCCCATGTGTATGTGTTGAGCAAGTTCACCACTGCAAATTCTTGGTATGGTGTTGCTCTGAACTTGCATTCACGTCTTGGTCAATTTTGTTTTACTTGGCTTATGACATTAATTCTTTCTTTCTCATACTATTGTTTTCATGGACTAGGGCAGATGATACTACTGTATACTGGTGCCTAGATCATCAAGGATTATAATAGCCCTTGGAAGGTAAGTATTCCAAGTCTGAAATTCAAATGTTACTACACATACAAGAGATATCCAAATTGTCTTTCACGACTCTACTAATGCAAGACCAGACAACAATTTATGGTTCATACTTTTGTCAGTGGTGCTGCACAACAACGAAGACGAGTGACCATGGGAAATGCATGCAGTTCTGCATTGATAGAGGTTTACCCGCGAGAGTTGTCGAGTTCTCAAAAGACTGAATTGATAAGCATGCTTCGCTCCCACCAATGTTCTCAGCAAATTTGCTCTCATGAACGGATCTATTTCTTCACCAAAAATTGTTATGAGATATTCTGTTTTTCTTCATCCATATTTGCTTTTAGGTAATGAGATTGAGTCCTATTTCTTCAGAACTGCTGCATGTAAAGTTTAGTATAAATCTGACTTTTATGGACATGTAAGGTGCTTGAAAATTGCCTTAAAAAGTTTGGAAGTAATGGGTTCCAGTGTTACTTTTGGTTTCCTCAAGGAATCATGACCCATTTCATTGGTGTGCCTACTATTCTTACCCTGTATATATATAATTCCTAACTATGGATGGATCTTACAAACTTGGTTGAAGGTGAGAATTGTGTTCAAATGTATATGTTCTTTTACCTTTTGCATAAATGTGTGTTGTTCTTTGAAT
>NC_041386.1:743806415-743816111 GCF_002162155.2 Triticum dicoccoides | reverse complement strand
GGGTCTCTTAGGATGTTTTACAGCTGAGATAAACATGAGCATTTACTCTCTTAGGATTTAGTATCAACATATACTTCAGATGAAAAAAGGGGGTTCAAAGTTTAAACTGAACCCTGTTTTCCATGAATGCTTTGGCTAATCACTTCTATTAAAACTGGCTTGCATTCAATGGGTTGGCCGCTGCTACTTTCAGCAACATATGCTCTCCAAGTCGTTTTAGATCATGCCCATCTCACATCTTCTTTAGTAGTACTAATAAGTATGTTTTTCTTGGTCAAAATTTACTGTCAAGTATGCAATTTACTATCTTTCCTACTGATTGCTTATACAAATAGAGTTTCCTTCTTCTCTGATGGCAAGATTACTTTCATTTTCTATAATGTTACTATGTATCCACTTAATGCTGGCATCCATCGTGATTTATGTACATATATTCAAGGTACGAACAATAATAATTATTTTAAATATTCTTGCTTTATGAAGCATTATCTTTTCATGAGGGCCGCTGATACTTTCAGCAAAAATTCTAATGAGAATTTTGCATATTTGTTTCTCGAAAGTGCATTATGTGAGTCCCTAGAGACTATTGTGTTTTAAAAAAGATACTCGGATACTTCATGTTGCTAGCTAGCTTCATTTGGTTTCTCCATAATTATGCTGAGCTATGATGCCAGTTTCAGCTGCAGCAAGAAACTGTATTGAGTGTGAGCAAGCAAGAATGTCCTTCTATAATGCCTTAAACAGACTTTTACCCCCTAGAGTTTGAGCAATGCATGTCTGCTTTTGAGTTGTCCGTGATAATTCTTATCTATCAGTTAGTTAAAAATGGAATCATGTTGTAGTACTATTACTAAAGAGATAAATGTATGGGTATTGCTGATGGTCAGTTGTGACAAATTAACAACAGAGTAAACCTCCACAATAGAGTTGTAAAAACCAGCATGCATTACCATTCTTCTTATTTCATTGCAGAATTGGATTGTATAATTCATCTATAATCATGAATTGATTTCCTCTTACTGCTGATGTGGTCTTGTGGAGTAAAACCACCTCTTAGATGTCCTTTGGTTCAACCGTTGGTACCCACTAACATGAGAATTTTAAAAATGCTTGGCTGCAATATATTTATTGCTTGCAGTTCCATCCAGTTTAATACACAGCTCTTTGTTTGCTTTGAATTTGCGACATGGACCTGGTTGTCCATTCGATGTTCAATCCTGATTTGTGTAATGCTCATTCATGTCATGAATTAGGCGGGCATCAATGCAAAGGTGATCGGTCATATTTTGATTCAGTTTTCTATATAAATCCATCTCTTTCTTATATAATGGATTTAATGGACTTTATGCACATCAAGAATACAAAACCGGCGCGGCAAAGCGCGCGTTTGCTTCTAGTATGGGACTAAACATACACGAAAAATAAACAAAACAAAGGAGAAAAGCTCGCACAGGCCTAATGCCTTCGGCCGCCGCACGCGTACACGGGCTGCAGTTTTTTTATTATTATTTCGAAGTCTTTTTTTTAAAATTTGTTTCAAAAAAAACATTACTGAAAAGAGAGAAAACAAAAGAAAAACGGGCCGGCCTGCTACTACTATGGTACGCTCGGGGGCGACGGTTAATTGCCGGCGCATGTGCAGATTTTTTTAATAGTAACAGAAAAGAAAATACTGAATAATGAAACTAAAATAAAATATTATATAGGCATATTATATATCAAACTTTTCAGAAAAAAAAATTCTACCACATTAACAGTTTTGTAAGATCAAATAAAATAGACACAAATTTAAATAAAACAAAGAGTGCCACTAGTGCAATAAAATCCAATAAAAATCATTTTAAAAATACCAAAATTAGTTCAAATTTATTTCTCTCCAATTTTCTGATGTAGGGAATCATTTTACCCTAATTTCTGTATAAATTATTTTTGGAGAAAAATAATTTGAATAAAATGCAAATAACTCCAAATTTGAAAATAATTTCAAAGGGACTTTGAATTTGATCCCTTTAATCTTCCAACTCATATTTCATATGTTTTGAAGAAGTCATTTTATCTTCTCTCATGAAAATCATTGAGTTGCTTAAAGTTTTCTGAATTTGAATTATTTTCAAATGAAACTCAAATATTTTCAACAACCCTTTTCATTTAAATAAATGGAAGAAGTCATGCCATCTTCTCTATAGGGTTTTGTGATGAAAAGAATTTGAATTCAAGAAGATCATAAAAGCAAGGTGAAAGTTTGGGAAAGTCCTTTTATTCCCTGTCATTTAACTTTTAGAAAGTTTTAATTCCACTCAATTTCACACAAGCAACCACACCACAATCAAACAATCTATCAAATCTATCTATTTAATATAACATTCCAAAATTTAGAATTTTCGGATGTTACAGAACATTTGAGTCATGAGTTTGGTTCGCACTTAAGGAAATGTGGAATTGTTTCACAACTCATGCCGCCTGGAACACCTCAGCGTAACGGTGTGTCCGAATGTCATAATCGCACTCTATTGGATATGGTGCGATCTATGATGTCTCTTACTGATTTACCGCTATCATTTTGGGGATACGCTTTAGAGACAGCTACATTTACTTTAAATAGGGCACCATGTAAATCCGTTGAGACGACACCGTATGAATTATGGTTTGGGAAAAAACCTAAGCCGTCGTTTCTAAAAGTTTGGGGATGCGAAGCTTATGTCAAGAAACTTCAACCTGAAAAGCTCGAACCCAAGTCGGAAAATTGCATCTTCATAGGATACCCTAAGGAAACCATTGGGTATACCTTCTACCTCAGATCCGAAGGCAAGATCTTTGTTGCCAAGAACGGGTCCTTTCTGGAGAAAGAGTTTCTCCCGAAAGAAGTAAGTGGGAGGAAATTAGAACTTGATGAAGTGCTACCTCTTGAACCGGAAAGTAGCGCAGCTCAAGAAAATGTTTCTGTGGTGCCTACACCGACTAGAGGGGAAGTTAATGATGATGATCAAGGCACTTCGGATCAAGTTGCTACTGAACTTCGTAGGTCCACGAGGACACGTTCCACACCAGAATGGTATGGCAACCCTGTCCTGGAAATCAAGTTGTTAGACAACGGTGAACCTTCGAACTATGAAGAAGCGATGGCGGGCCCAGATTCCAACAAATGGCTTGAGGCCATGCAGTCCGAGATAGGATCCATGTATGAAAACAAAGTATGGACTTTGATAGATTTGCCCGATAATCAGCGAGCTATAGAAAATAAATGGATCTTTAAGAATAAGACGGATGCGGATGGCAATGTTACCATCTATAAAACTCGGCTTGTCACTAAGGGTTATCGACAATGTTACCATCTAATTATACTTGGAGCAGGAGATTCAATTAAGCGCGACGCAATAATATTTCGTTTTTCATTAGTAAGTTTAGCTAGAGCATTTATAACACAACCGATACTTTGTGCATCACTGGCTTGCGCAACCATTCAAAAGTGGTAGGCATTTTTTTTCCATCCAAACAAGTCATTGCATTGCATTACTTAATGATAATTGAAGGAAACAGAGTACCGACATCCAACAAAACATGATGTAGAACGAGATGGTCCGCAGGCCGCTATAAATATCCGCACGAAAGCTTACACTCCAATCTGGTAGCAGGCTGTCAGGTATTTCTAAAGATGGAGAACAACTCGACCTTACAAATTAAGCAAGAAGATACTACTAGCTAGCATAGATCGAAATATCATTTGTTTATGATGTCACGCATTGTCTTGAGAAAAAGTTTCACAGTATCCAAGGGTATTTCCTGACCTTTCCTCTTGAGACCCTCGTAGATCTTGACAGCCTCACCATGGATATTACTTTAGTCAATGTTGAACGACCGCAGGAAAGCCCGGAGCTCAGCTTCGCCCTGGGCCGGTGTTGGCTTGAAAAGACCCTGCAATAACACACACACAAAATCAGAAGTCGTCAAGTTTCAATGCCTCCAAAAAGAAAATATTATATGTCTAAGCACTAGTGCAGAACCGGGCTTTAGTGCCGGTTCGTGACGGCCTTTAGTGCCGGTTGGCGAACCGGCACTAAAGAGTGGGGACTAAAGGTCCCCCCTTTAGTACCGGTTCGTCATGAACCGGCGCTAAAGTGCAAACACGTGGCACGAGCTAGGCCCGGGTGCGTGTAGGACATTAGTATCGGTTGGTAACACCAATCACTACTAAATGTTTGGGTGTTTTTTTTAATTTTTGCTTTAATTTTGTGTTTTCAATTTGGCTTTATTTTCCATTTAATTTTTTTTTGTTTGCTGGTATTTCATGACTACAAATTGTACACATTATGCATATATATAAATAGATTTTCTCGTATGTAGAACCGCATATATATATATATATATATATATATATATATATATATATATATATATATATATATATATAATATCATCGAATGTCTCACAGCCAACACCATTAACTATTCACACATACACATGTATATACATATACAATTTCTCCTACATGTTGCCTTGGTGCCTTCGCAGCACGATGACAAATGGTTCATGGGGGCGGTAGCGGGTAATAGTATTCTCCTTTGGGATCTATGACCCGGTCGAGCAAAAATCCGGCTATTTCCTCTTGAAGTGCTTGTATGCGGTTCGATGGTAGGAGCTTATCCCGCACCGATCTGAACTGTTAAGAAGGAGATCAATATGCATGTGTCTTAGTTGTGTGACTAGATATCGATAATGGTGTGAATAGTGTTTTGACAAAAACATACCCAGTCCTGTCTATCAGATCTGCTCCTTTCGCACGTCATTATGCGAATGTTCTCGCAAACGTAGAATGCACACAGATTATTCTCCGACGCCTGCCTCAGGGCCTTTACGAGAATGGAATTGAATCAGATAATGATTAATCAAGCATGATAATTAATTAATGATATTGAAACAAGAATTAAAGAGATGGTAGCTAGCTAGTACTACTTAATTACTTACCTTGGGTCGATGCCAAAACAACTTTTTTGGCCACGTGCCTAGAGTCACCTTGATGAACTTTGCCCATGCCCTGCCCGCCGGCAAAGAAAATTAATAAAGGGGTTATTAAATAGTTATTATCAGGAACTAATAGTTAATAATGATTGAAATTACCTGTTGACTATCCCCTTCACGATGGTGTAGTCTTTATCTTCTTTAGTTAGTGAGTCCAGTAATTCAACTTTTTCTTCCTCAACTTTAATGTCTAACAAGACCCAGTGCCAACTGCATACGCACACGTTTGCATGTCTTAATTAAGCGGGCATGTGCATAAAATTAATCAACTACCGTAAACCGTATACACTTAATTATTAACATCTAGCTAGCTAGTAAGCAAAAACAGAATTTGTAGTACAAAACAGTGTGACTCACGGGAAGTTGTAAGGAAGTAATATATCTTCATTGGTATTGAGGCGCTTCAAGAACTCTAGCATGCTTTCCTCTACAGCAGCTTGACAATGTTCAATCTCCCATATGTTCTGATTAATGGTATTTGGGTCAATGAACCCAATGCCATAGCGTCCAGCTTTTTTCATTTCATACATTTTCATCCTGCATATAATACCACAGAAAAAGAATATAGTTAGGATAATTACATATAATGATTGATCAAAATTATCACTACATAACTAGCTTGAGACTTAAATTACAGAAAGAAATCACTTACAGACAATAGCAACTGACGATAGACTTGTCGAGTGCGTCTTGATTAAATAACTGAAAAAGTTCTGGATACTCAATGGCCAGAGCTTTCTCATGGTAATAATGCTCATGCTTGACATTCACCATGAGGGACTCTTGATTGGAAATCTTGGTAATGTTCATGTACCATTGATGCAATTGATACATTCTCGTTGGGAGGTCCTTGACCTTGTCTGGATGGACCAAAGGTTTGCCCCGGACATATTGCCATGCTATTTCCGATTCTTTAAGCGTAGGCATGGGATCGATTTCGAGGAGTTGTCCAACAGAGATATTGAGCATTTGAGCCTGCATTATATGATCCTCTGTTATTACCACATCGCCATGCCGGGGAATGCTAATGGTTTGCCCACAATAATATTTGGCGCGCGTACTACTCCTCTCATGTGTTGTTGGCACAACAAGCGGAGGGATCGCTTGCGCCGCCTGTTCTCCCAACTGGGGAACGGTTTTCCCGCATTTTTTGCCAGCTGTTTGTTGGCTCGAGCTTGAGCTCGCTTCCTTCTGTAGTCGTGCTCGATGTACCTTCCTGATTTGGCGCTCATAGTCCGAGTCAACACGCTTGGGAGCTGGTTCTCTATCCATACGAATAAAGTGGTCAATTACTTTCTCAGGCACTTTCTCCTTTGGCGGCGGTTCCGGTTTCGGTCCAAAATGGGCGTCCACTTGGGCTTGCACTATGGCTGTGTTTTGCTCCTTAGTCATGTCGTAAGGCCTCTGAGGAAGAGGAGCGAGGCTTGGACCATATTTATATCGCTTGCCTTCGCCTGTACTTCCTGAACTACCTCGACTTGTACCGCTACGCACCAAAGCCGCGGGATGTCTCTTCTGTGATTGCTGAGACGGCGGAGACGACTGACGTGGAGTTGGACCAGGAGAAGTGGCCTGACGATGTGCCGGACTTGAAGCAGGAGGTGTGGCCTGACACGGTGCCGGACTTGAAACCGGAGGAGTCAGCTCACGCGTTCGGGGACTTGGAGGAGGTGGCGGACTTCGAGGAGGAGTCGTCTCACGCGTTCGAGGACTTGGAGGAGCGGAAATCTGCTGACTCGGTGGCGGACATCGAGGAGGAGTCGGCAGACGACGCGGTGTTGGTGGACTTCGAAAGATGATGCAATCATTTCTCCATAGGATGATACGATGTATGGCCTCTCCTAGTGTGTGCTCGTCTTCACCTCCAGGAATGTCAAGCTTTAGCCCTGAATATGGTTTACCACTTCATCAACCATGACACGAGCATAGCCCTCTGGAATCGGGATGCAATGGTAGGTTGCTTTGGGGGTAACTGGAAAAGCAACGCCGTCCGCCACCTTCATGGATATGTTCTTCATTTTGGAGTGTAGCTCACAGTTAGTGGTCTCTATGATGTCATCCACAGGGTATGTATCCAGCAGTGTGTCGCCCGGGGCAGAACCAACGCTGCTTCTCGGCATGGATGGGATGGTGCTATCCAATGCTGGACGATCATCCACTTGCTGCTGCCGCTGCTGAGACCCCCTTTCCTGGCTAAGTGAGTCGATCTGCTGCTGCTGCTGGAATTTGAGTGCCAGGTCCGCATGCCTTGCTTCTAGGCCTTGAAGGCGTTCTGCGTCCTGCTTCCTCTGCTCCTCCTCCAACTTCCTCTTCTTCTCCTCATCTATCTTCTTTCTTGCACGGGACCTGTAGTCTTCATTCCAGTCTGAAAAGCCCTCATACCAGGGAATAACGCCCTTGCCTCGTGTTCTTCCTGGGTGTTCAGGATTTCCCAGGGCGCGCGTAAGCTCGTCGTTCTCTCTGTTGGGCGTGAACTCCCCCCTTCGAGCTTCTTCTATTGCGTCAATTATCTTTTGTTCGGCTCCTTTTAGACTTGCCTTCCGCGAAACTCCGCCTGTCTTCTGGTCCAACGCTCCCCCATGCGCATATAACCAAGTTCTGCACCTGGGGGGCCAGTTCCTAGTAACCGGAGTGACCCCTGCATCCTCCATCTCTCGCTCAGACTTATCCCACTTAGGCAATCCCACCGCGTAGCCACCTGGACCCGGCCTATGGAACTGCGTCTTTCTTGCGACATTTGTCTTGTTTTTCATCGACCGTTCCTTAGATAATTCTGAATCCTTGAAGGTCACAAAATCGTCCCAGTGCTCTCTTTGCTTCTCCAGTGTTCCCTTGAAATCTGGAGTCTTCCTTTCATTAGCGAGGTAGTTGGCCCATACAGTTTTCTTGTGGGTGTTGAATGCAATTGCCATCTTCTTAAGAGCAGCGGCCTTGACTTTCTTCACATCTGCTTCAGTGAAATGATCTGGTAGGGTGAAATGTTCCATCAGAGATTTCACCAGGTCTTTTTTGGCTCTGTCGTCGACCCAAGTAACACCTGGACGTTTAGTCTTTGGCTCTTTCCATTCTTGAATGGAGATCGGGAGTTTGTCCTTCACAAGAACTCCGCACTGACGAGTCCACTTGTTCGCAATGTCCTTAGGCGTGAGGGGTTCGCCACTAGGTTTGATGGATTCGATGTGGTACTTTACACCATTCTTCAACAATCTGCCCGGGCCTCGCTTTGTCTTGCTGTCTGTAGAAGCAGATTTGCTCGATCCGGAGGGCTGAAAGAAGAAAGATCGATTCGTTAATATATCTTCAATAAAAAAACATGTGATGATCACCTTGATGCATGCTCATATAAATATACATCGCCGGTAGTCTTTGTTATTTGAAGATCAACATTGTCTGTGTCATCACAAACATTGTCTGTGTCATAATCATAATCATAGTTCATGACTTCATCAGCCCGGTCATCGAGATCGAATATCTTTTCATCACCCTCTTCGGTATTGTTCAGATATTGGGAGCCGTCATCTGCTTCATTCAGATCATCTAGCCTGTGAGGGCTGCGTATGATGTCGAACAATTTCTCTTCTCTCTCTCTGCCGGTATTGTCCGCCATAGCTTTTACTTTACTAATAATACAGAAGAAATATAAAACAATTTAGTATTCAAATTACAATGCATGGATGCAATTAATCAACAAGGAAAATCTGAATCTCGAATACATCCTCTCGAATATATAATCTCGAATACATCATCGTCTTAATATATATAATCTCGAATACATCGTCTCGAATACTATATATCGAATACATCACTAGCTAGGTACCTAATAAAGATCGAGTACTACAGAAGAATCTAGGGCGCCACTCGCGGTTCCTGGGGCGCGGGCGTGCACACCCAAAGAGAAGGAACCATCACAGGATCATATCTCCGGTCATCTGTCCAAAGAACCCGCCAAGTAGTGGAGAACCTGACGTCGTCCATAGCAGCCATGTAGCGATGGACGTGCTCATCTTCCTCCCTGACACGGCGACGCACCACCTCCGGCGGGGCCGGCTGCCTCTGCACCGAATGTGGCCCACGAGAACGCCACCAAAGAAGATCAGGGTCGACGACGGGACCCGAGGTCGGGTTCCTCACCAAGCGGCGCGCCCCTCCAGGTAGCACCTCCCAGTGCCAGTCCGGCGGAGCCCAGTCCCGGACATGGGTCCCCTGAAGCAGGACATCGTCGTGAACGGGTCGACGGCGAGGATACGGGCCGGGCATATCGTCGAGAACAAATACTATATGCCCGCAAAAAGTAACATTTTTTAAATGATTGGATTGTGATAACTAAAATTCTATATATATGCAAATTCTAACAATTTGACATTAATCTAATTCATCTAACTAAAACTAATTCTAAAATTTCTGGATTATATAACTAACATTTCCATAACAATTCTAAAATTTATATAACTAAAAAACAGAAAAATTGCTAACATTTCTATAACTAAAAAACAGAAAACATTTATAACAATTCTATATAACTAACATTTATAATATTTATATAACTAAAAAACAGAATAATTTCTAACATTTCTATAACTAAAAAACAGAAAAAATTATAACAAACAAACTAATGTATGTGTGTGTAGTGTGTGTGTGTGTGTAGTGTGTGTGTGTGTGTGTGTGTGTGTGTGTGTGTGT
>NC_041386.1:743799921-743806079 GCF_002162155.2 Triticum dicoccoides | reverse complement strand
GGCCGGGGTCGGCGACGTGGGGCGGGCGTGGCGACGTCGACGGGGACGGCGTCGATCGGGGCAGGGCGGCGCGACGAAGGGAGGAAACAGAGAGGGAAACTGATTTTTTTTTCAAGTGTTGTATATATATGATGGACCTTTAGTACCGGTTGGTGGCTCCAACCGGTACTAAAGGTCTATTTTGGCCAGGCCAAGCGGTGGGAAGCGCCCCTCTTTTAGTACCGGGTAGTGGCTCCAACGGGTACTAAAGGGGGGGGGGGTCTTTAGTACCGGTTGGAGCCACGACCCGGTACTAAAGGGGGTGCGCTGGCTGCAGGCGGTGCGCAAGTTTAGTCCCACCTCGCTAGCCGAGGGGCTATCGCACTGGTTTATAAGCCCCAGCGCGATAGCTCTCTCGAGCTCCTCTCCTAAGCAGGCCTACTGGGCCTACTTGTCCTCTTCTGTCCAGTGGGCCTACAGGTCCTTTGCGGGCCTGCATCCTGGCCCAACTAAAGGTTGTGTTCCTAGTCGTATGCAGGCCGCTTTGGCCCAGTAGGCGGACTTTTTTAATTTCTTAATTTTGTTTGCTTTATTTATTTTTGTTTTATTTATTTTTGAGTTGTTTTTTCCTGTATTAGAGTTTCTTTGTGAATATTTTTGCTTTAGGTACAAAAAATTACAAACTTTCTGTTAGTGCCGGTAGTTTTCAAATTTGAATAGTTTAAATTTTAAATTATTTGAAATTTGTATGAATACTAGTTTGTGAATAACTTAACTTTGAAAAAAGTTTTTTCAGTGATTCTTCTTTCTTGTGTTTAATATTAGTGTGTTTTATCATTATATTGAATTTGGTATTGCTTAGGTTACTTAAAAAATGAAATGCCTTTGTAACAGTTCAGTTTTCGTTGGAAACCCTGATACTTCGAAAGAGATTGTCCATTTTGTACACGAAGTGTATCCAGTTTTTGCCGTAACCCTCTCTACTTTTTCATACATGCTATTTGTATGAAATTATGATACCATGCCAACTTTCAACCTTTTCTGAGTTCATTTGAAATGCTTTTCAATTTCAGGGTCATTTAGCTGGAAAAAAATCAGTAAATGCATGAAAAGAATTTGTTTGCACATAAAATTTTTTTGCGTTTCAAATGACAAAACACATAACTACCCTAACTATTATAGACATTCCCTCCTGGGTGTGAAACACAGAAGAAAGTGATGATAGTGAAGCCGATCACATCCCAGATCTTTGGGTGTGAAACTTTTTCTTCGCGTCTGTCCCTTTGCGCCGTAGCCATGGAAAATCTTCATCATTTAACTGGATGGTCGGGTCAATATTCACTGTGAATGGAGCAATTTCATCAAACTTTTCATAATCTTCTGACATGTCTGTCTTGTCATCCACTCCCACGATGTTTCTTTTTCCTGAAAGAACTATGTGGCGCTTTGGCTCGTCGTATGATCCATTCGCTTCCTTATCTTTTCTTTTTCTCGGCCTGGTAGACATGTCTTTCACATAAAAAAACTGCGCCACATCATTGGCTAGGATGAATGGTTCGTCTGCATACGCAAGATTGTTGAGATCCACTGTTGTCATTCCGTACTGCGGGTCTTCCGTTACCCTGCCTCGTGTCATATTGACCCATTTGCACCGAAACAAAGGGACCTTCAAATCACCTGATCCATAGTTAAGTTCCCATATGTCCTGTATAATCATAATATGTTTCCTTTCCCGTGTTGGTTGTTGCATCAAAGCAGACACCACTGTTTTGGTTGGTGCTCTTCTTATATTGGGCAATCGTGTAAAATGTATTCCCATTTATCTGGTACCCTTTGAAAGTCATTATATTCGAGGATGGTAACTGGGACAGCGAGTACAAGTCATTTTGAATATCGCCATCATTCAGGGCACGTTTTTGCAACCAACCGGCGAAAGTCCTCGTTTGTTTGCGCGTAATCCAGTCGTCAGACTTCTCCGAGTGTTTGGACTGTAGAAAATTCTTGTGTTCCTCCATATATGGAACCACCAAGGTAGAATTCTGTTGAACTGTGTAGTGTGCTTCAGTGAGAGAATGTCCGTCCATACATATTATTTGATGCCCTCCTAGCGTGCCTTTTCCTTCTAGTCTCCTCTTATGCCGCGATTCAGGAACACCAATCGTCTTAAGGTCAGGAATGAAGTCAATACAAAACTCAATGACCTCATTTTCATGGCCCTTCGAGATGCTTCCTTCTGGCCTAGCACGGTTATGAACATATTTCTTCAAGACTCCCATGAACCTTTCAAAGGGGAATATATTGTGTAGAAATACAGGACCCAAAACGTTAATCTCTTCACAAAGATGAACTAGGACGTGTGTCATGATGTTGAAAAAGGACGGTGGGAACACCAACTCGAAACTGACAAGACATTGCACCAAATCATTCTGTATTCTTGGTATGATTTCTGGATCGATTACCTTCTGAGAGATTGCATTGAGGAATGCACATAGCTTCACAATGGCTAATCGATCATTTTCCGGTAGAAGCCCCCTCAATGCAACCGGAAGGAGTTGCGTCATAATCACGTGGCAGTCATGAGACTTTAGGTTCTGGAACTTTTTCTCTGCCATATTTATTATTCCCTTTATATTCGACAAGAAGCCAGACGGTACCTTCATGCTGAGAAGGCATTCGAAGAAGATTTCCTTCTCTTCTTTGGTAAGAGCGTAGCTGGCCTGACCGTGATGTATGCCGTCTTTTTCGTGCATACGTTGCTGGTCCTCTCGTGCCTCTGGTGTATCTTTTGTCTTCCCATACACGCCCAAAAAGCCAAGCATGGTCACGCAAAGATTCTTTGTCACGTGCATCACGTCGACTGCGGAGCGGACCTCTAGGTCTTTCCAATATGGCAGGTCCCAAAATATAGATTTCTTCTTCCAGATGGGTGCATGTCCGTCGGCGTCCTTCGGAACAGGTTTTCCGCCAGGACCCTTTCCAAAGATTACCTCCAAATCCTTGATCATATCATGTACATCAGCACCAGTACGGTGGCGAGGCTTCGTCCGGTGATCCGCCTCACCTTTGAAATGCTTGCCTTTCTTTCTTACGGGATGCCTTGTCGGAAGAAATCGACGATGTCCCAGGTACACATTCTTCCTACAACTATCCAAATATATACTGTCGGTATCATCCAAACAGTGCGTGCATCCGCGGTATCCCTTGTTTGTCTGTCCTGAAAGGTTACTGAGAGCAGGCCAATAATTGATGGTCACGAACAGCAACGCCTTTAGGTCAAATTCTTCCTGTCCGTGCTCATCCCACGCACGTACACCTGTTCCATTCCACAGCTGTAATAGTTCTTCAACTAATGGCCTTAGGTACACATCAATGTTGTTGCCGGGTTGCTTAGGGCCTTGGATGAGCACTGGCATCATAATGAACTTCCGCTTCATGCACAACCAAGGAGGAAGGTTATACAAACATAGAGTCACAGGCCATGTGCTATGGTTGCTGCTCTGCTCCCCAAAAGGATTAATGCCATCTGCGCTTAGACCAAACCATATGTTCCTTGGGTCACCTGCAAACTCCTCCCAGTACTTTCTCTCGATTTTTCTCCACTACGAACCGTCAGCGGGTACTCTCAACTTTCCGTCTTTCTTACGGTCTTCTGCGTGCCACCGCATCGCCTTCGCATGCTCTTTGTTTTGAAACAAACGTTTCAACCGTGGTATTATAGGAGCATACCACATCACCTTGGCAGGAATCTTCTTTCTGGGGCACTCGCCCTCGACATCACCAGGGTCATCGCGACTGATCTTATAACGCAATGCACCGCATACCGGGCAAGCGTTCAAATCCTCGTACTCACCGCGGTAGAGGATGCAGTCATTAGGGCATGCATGTATCTTTTGCACCTCTAACCCTAGAGGGCAGACAACCTTCTTTGCTTCATACGTACTCTCGGGCAATTCGTTGTCCTTTGGAAGCATATTCTTTATCATTACCAACAACTTTCCAAATCCCTTATCAGATACACCATTCTCTGCCTTCCATTGCAGCAATTCAAGTGTGGTGCCCAACTTTTTTTTGTCAGCTTCGCAATTCGGGTACAACAATTTCTTGTGATCCTCTAACATGCACTGCAACTTTGTCCTCTCCAGATCACTTGCGCAGTTTCTCTTTGCATCGGCAATGGCCCGACCTAGATCATCAGCGGGCTCATCTGATGCCTGTTCTTCAGCTTCTTCCTGCATTGCCGGCTCAGCTTCTTCCCCCATTGTTGTATCATTGTATTCACGGAACCCATGTCCAGGATAGCCGTCGTCGTCCTCTTCTTCTTCATTGTCTTCCATCATAACCCCTATTTCTCCGTGCTTGGTCCAAACATTATAGTGGGGCATGAAACCAGACTCAAATAGGTGGATGTGAATGGTTCTTGACGTAGAGTAATGGTGACCATTCTTACAGTCAGCACATGGACAAGGCATAAAAGCATCCGCCCGCTTGTTTGCCTCAGCGGCCCGCAGAAAAGTATGCACGCCATTAATGAACTCGGGAGAGCATCGGTCATCATACATCCATTGTCGGCTCATCTTCATTACACAACACCGAATAGACCAAATTAATACAAGTTCATACATAAAGTTCATACATAAAGTTCATATACAACACTTAATTAAATGCAACATACAAATAACTCTCTAGCTAAAGAATTTAAATGCAACAACAAATGCGATGAAGATCACAACTAAGGTAACAATTGATCCAACAGCATAACGATACCAAGCCACACTATCAATGGCATATTTTCTAATCTTTCTAATCTTCAACCTCATTTTCTCCATCTTGATCTTGTGATCATCGACGACATCGGCAACATGCAACTCCAATTCCATCTTCTCCCCCTCAATTCTTTTCAATCTCTTTCAACTAAATTTAACCTCTCGACAGTAGGGTCGGTTGGAATTTCCGATTCACATACCTCCTAGATAAAAATATCTATGTCAACTTGATGGGCATAATTTGTCATAAACACAAAATGCAACAACTAGTTTTAAAAGAGAATATACCACATCCGAATCATAACAAGGACGAGGGCCGACGGGGACGGATATCAAAACCATGGCACTATGTATAAACAACGTACGGGTAAGATAATTATACGATTAACTATATATCCAAATCACACAAACATCAATTTGGTAATGTAAAACATTCATGAACAAGAGCCTCACCACAAGGTGATGCCGGCGACGGGACGGTGCGGGCGATCGATGATGGTTACGACGGAGATTTAGAAGACACTAAGTAAACCACACCTACATATACATCAAATACTAGCAAATATAATTCCTCCCAAATTAATCACTATACAAAGCATTGCAAGAGCTAATCTAGCAATGAGAGTTGAAAGGACAAAGTTGCTAACCTTTGTGATCATTTGAATGTATGGGGGCCTTCAAATCTTGACAAATTTTGGGCAAAATGTGTGATGAGCTCAAGGAGAGAGGGGGAAGAACAGAGGAGGAGAGGGGAAAGGGGAAGAACAGAGCGAGCTCGGGTGGACGAAGGGTTTATTTAGGTCGACCTTTAGTACCGGTTCGTGCCACGAACCGGTACTAAAGGTGCTGGAGGGGCCCCAGACTGACAACACCCTGCCACCACCCTCTTTAGTACCGGTTCGTGGCAGGTTCGCCACGAACCGGTACTAATGAGAACGGCTGGCTAGGCGTTGGAACCGGCACTAATGGACACATTAGTGCCGGCTCAAAATCAAACCGGCACTAATGTGTCTCATATTAGGTCCTTTTTCTACTAGTGAAGACAACTCACAAAGGTTAAGTTTTGCGGTCGATCCATGGGGTGGGGGGCAACAAAACAAAAAGGGTGGGGATTTTATTTATCGGTCGAGCAAAGAATATGGAGGAATCAGCAGCAACGCCTGTCGGGCTGTGCCATGGACAACCCTAGCTAGCTAGTACTCCAAATTAAGGTAACCCTAGCCAGACGCTGCTTCAGGGAGAGGGCGAGAACAAAGGGAAATTGCTCTACACCTAAGCGATAGCCAAGCCTCCTCACCACCTGCACCACCT
The DNA here is from genome assembly GCF_002162155.2 of Triticum dicoccoides. NCBI lineage: Eukaryota > Viridiplantae > Streptophyta > Magnoliopsida > Poales > Poaceae > Triticum > Triticum dicoccoides. The sequence goes on along the minus strand of NC_041386.1, from coordinate 743,800,026 downwards.
GCACCGCCATTGTCCTCGTCGACGCGATTCGCTTCCTCCCCTTCGATCCGTTGTTGGCTTGTTGCCTTGTTGGGATCGCTTTGCCTAGCGTTGTACGCGTTCGTT
>NC_041386.1:743783152-743799518 GCF_002162155.2 Triticum dicoccoides | reverse complement strand
TTTGTATATGCGTGCAGGAGGAGGCACGTTTTGTGTTCTCTATACTACTTTCGGCCTTACGGGACGAGATGGACGCCTCTCTCCAGTCCAGCCCACTACCTGTCCAATAGACAGACCACCCAGCAATCTTGTTTTTTCAGTTTTTGAAAAGAGGAACATGTGTATGCGTGTGTAGTGGAGGCTACTGTATACATTCCTCCCCTCCCCTCCCTCCCCGCGCAAACCTCTTTTTACCGGTTCCGGGAGGTACCGGCGGACTACACCCAACCACAATGGGCCACCGCATAGAGTATCTGAAAATCTTTGCAATATTCTGTTTATTTGGAGTTTGTATTTCCCTATCTTGGATCCCACCATGCACATGCAAAGGACACATGCATGCATGGTCCTGCTTCTCTGTTTTTACTGTTTATGGTACAAACTATGACATGCATTTCTCTGACATTATCTCTCATGTCCATCTCCAAATCCATCACTTTTATTTCTATTTTCACTATTTAGATTGTTCATATCTTCAAAACAAAATTTCCGTTCTCAAAACTTTTTATATATTTGAACTCCTGGCCCAAGACATTTAGAACAAGATCAATCTTGATAATATTCAAATATGTTTACATTTCAACGTTTGAAAGGAGTGAAATTGGCTTTCTGGAAATAGTGAAATATGATCTTAGAATTGAGGGAAAACAATTTTTTTTAAATGAGTGAAATATGTTTCCGCACAGAAGTACCGCCGCTCGACCTCTCTCGCTCTCTTTGATTGAGCTCGAATCTGCACAGTCGAGCTCCCTCCTCCGGACAAGTCTGACAAGCATACTTTATTTGGAGAATCTACTTGTCTCTCCGAATGTTCCTAATTTATCCCCCTCCCCTTACAGTCACAGATGCATGAGGTAGAGCTCCCGAAGGGTTCACCGGAGCACACCGTCACCACAATTGGCACATCTATTTGTAGGAAGTACTGAAGTGCCCCGAGGACATCGTTAAACATATGAAATAAGAAAACAAATCTAAAATATCTTCTTTGTGATGATAATGCAGAAAAAAGAAAACAAATCTTAAGTTGGCTCATTTGTCTTCCATCCTTTCCCTTATGTTGGTCATTAGAGATTTTTCGACCTTTCTATTCACTATTTTCTATGTAATCTAGAATTATCTTGTTCAGATTTTGAATCAGTTCAAGCAAAACCATAGACTCATAACTCTCGCTTACCACGCCCTACAAGGATTATCGAATCGATAGCAATAAGCCCAATCTGAAAAGGTTCATATACAACGGCTGAAAATTTTACTTTTTCGACAAAGGGTGGATTTTATTTACTCAAAATGAAGCATCGAGTGAATACAAACACAACACAATTAGCACACACCCGGCTTCTTCATAGCTTAGATACACACAGCCAACACTAGGCACACAAAAAACACCGGCAAATAGCAAAGTCATATAAAACCAAAGCTATGCCTAAGTGAGAAAAAAGAAAAAAAAACCCAAAGCAATCAAATCCGTGATCGACAAACTACAACAATGACCATATCCACTCTAACCATCTCATGACACCATAAGGACAACGGCGTTCTTCAACATCAACACCATTAGGGAGGGAGCGGCGCTCGAGCGCCGTCACCGGATGCAACCACCAAAGGCTAGAACCTAGGTTTTCACCATGAAGAACTAGTCCGAGCATATCCGAGCAATGCCTTCAACAAGGTAATGATGCAAAAACATTGCTAGTGCTAGGCATAACTAACTCGGGTCAAACCTCGGTTTTCACCCCGGAGCTCAAGACCAGGTACTCAAGAACCACCAACATTGAAGGCAATGTTGGGGAACGTTGCAGAAAATTAAAATTTTTCCTACGGTTTCACCAAGATCCATCTATGAGTTCATCTAAGCAACGAGTCAAGGGAGAGAGTTTGCATCTACATACCACTTGTAGATCACGAGCAGAAGCTTGCCAAGGGGATGGTGATGATGGAGTCGTACTCGAACGTGATTCGGATCACCGATGTCTTAGTGCTGAACGGACAGCACCTCCGCGTTCAACACACGTACGGGACGGGAGACGTCTCCTCCGTCTTGATCCAGCAAGGAGGAAGGAGAGGTTGAGGAAGGCAGCTCCAACGGCAGCACGACGACGTGGTGCAGTTGATGCGGCAGTATTCCGACAGGGCTTCGCCAAGCACGTACGGAGGAGGAGAGGTGTTGGGGAGGGGAGGGGCTGCGCCTTGGCTTGTGGTGTGTTGCAGCCCTCCCCTCACCCCTCTATATATAGGGGAAAGGGCAAGGGGGGCCGGCCCTCTAGGGAAAACCCTAGGGGGGGGGGGCAAGGGGTGGGGGGCTTGCCCCCCAAGCAAGGGGGGTGCGCCCCCTATAGGGTTTCCCCCCCAACCCTAGGCGCATGGGCCCAAGGGGGGGCGCGCCAAGCCCACTAGGGGCTGGCTGCTATCCCCACGCAGCCCAAGTGGCCCCCCGGGAGGGGTGGCCCCTCCCGGTGGACCCCCGGAACCCTTCCGGTGGTGCCGGTACAATACCGTATGACCCCGAAACTTTCCGGTGCCCGTTTAACAACTTCCCATATATAAAACTTTACCTCCGGACCATTCCGGAACTCCTCGTGACGTCCGGGATCTCATCCGGGACTCCGAACAACATTTGGTAGTCACATACTAGTCTTCCTAACAACCCTAGCGTCACCGAACCTTAAGTGTGTAGACCCTACGGGCTCGGGAGACATGCAGACATGACCGAGACCACTCTCGGGCAATAACCAACAGCGGGGTCTGGATACCCATGTTGGCTCCCACATGCTCCTCGATGATTTCATCGGTTGAACCACGATGTCGAGGATTCGATCAAACCCTGTATACAATTCCCTTTGTCAATCGGTACGTTACTTGCCCGAGACTCGATCGTCGGTATCCCAATACCTTGTTCAGTCTCGTTACCGGCAAGTCACTTTACTCGTACCGTAATGCATGATCCCGTGGCCAACACCTTGGTCACCTTGAGCTCATTATGATGATGCATTACCGAGTGGGCCCAGAGATACCTCTCCGTCATACGGAGTGACAAATCCCAGTCTCGATCCGCATAAAACAATAGATACTTTCGGAGATACCTGTAGTGCACCTTTATAGTCACCCAGTTACGTTGTGACGTTTGATACACCCAAAGCACTCCTACGGTATCCAGGAGTTACACGCTCTCATGGTCAAAGGAAGAGATACTTGACATTGGCAAAGCTCTAGCAAACGAACTACACGATCTTTGTGCTATGCTTAGGATTGGGTCTTGTCCATCACATCATTCTCCTAATGATGTGATCCCGTTATTAACGACATCCAATGTTCATAGCCAGGAAACCATGACTATCTGTTGATCACAACAAGCTAGTCCAACTAGAGGCTCACTAGGGACATATTGTGGTCTATGTATTCACACGTGTATTACGATTTCCGGATAATACAGTTATAGCATGAATAAAAGACTATTATCATGAACAAAGAAATATAATAATAACACTTTTATTATTGCCTCTAGGGCATATTTCCAACAGTCTCCCACTTGCACTAGAGTCACTAATCTAGTTACATTGTGATGAATCGAACACCCATAGAGTTCTGGTGTTGATCATGTTTTGCTCGCGAGAGAGGTTTAGTCAACGGATCTGCGACATTCAGATCCGTATGTACTTTGCAAATTTCTATGTCTTCATCTTGAACATTTTCACGGATGGAGTTGAAACGACGCTTGATGTGCCTGGTCTTCTTGTGAAACCTGGGCTCCTTAGCAAGGGCAATAGCTCCAGTGTTGTCACAGAAGAGTTTGATTGGCCCCGACGCATTGGGTATGACTCCTAGGTCGGTGATGAACTCCTTCACCCAAATAGCTTCATGCGCTGCCTCCGAGGCTGCCATGTACTCCGCTTCACATGTAGATCCCGCCACGACGCTCTGCTTGCAGCTGCACCAGCTTACTGCTCCACCATTCAACATATACACGTATCCGGTTTGTGACTTAGAGTCATCCAGATCTGTGTCGAAGCTAGCGTCGACGTAACCCTTTACGACGAGCTCTTCGTCACCTCCATAAACGAGAAACATGTCCTTTGTCCTTTTCAGGTACTTCAGGATATTCTTGACCGCTGTCCAGTGTTCCTTGCCGGGATTACTCTGGTATCTTGCTACCAAACTTACGGCAAGGTTTACATCAGGTCTGGTACACAGCATGGCATACATAATAGATCCTATGGCAGAAGCATAGGGGATGACACTCATCTCTTCTTTATCTTTTGCCGTGGTCGGTGACTGAGCTGAGCTCAATCTCACACCTTGTAACATAGGCAAGAACCCTTTCTTGGACTCATCCATTTTGAACTTTTTCAAAATCTTATCAAGGTATGTGCTTTGTGAAAGACCTATGAGGCGTCTCGATCTATCTCTATAGATCTTGATGCCTAATATATAAGCAGCTTCTCCAAGGTCCTTCATTGAAAAACATTTGTTCAAGTAAGCCTTAATGTTGTCCAGAAATTCTATATTATTTCCCATCAAGAGTATGTCATCTACATATAATATGAGAAATGCTACAGAGCTCCCACTCACTTTCTTGTAAACGCAGGCTTCTCCATAAGTCTGCATAAACCCAAACGCTTTGATCATCTCATCAAAGCGAATATTCCAACTCCAAGATGCTTGCACCAGCCCATAAATGGATCGCTGGAGCTTGCATACTTTGTTAGCGTTCTTAGGATCGACAAAACCTTCCGGCTGCATCATATACAGCTCTTCCTTAAGATGCCCGTTAAGGAATGCTGTTTTGACGTCCATCTGCCATATCTCATAATCATAGTATGCGGCAATTGCTAACATGATTCGGACGGACTTAAGCTTCGCTACAGGAGAGAATGTCTCTTCGTAGTCAATCCCTTGAACTTGTCGATAACCCTTAGCGACAAGTCGAGCTTTATAGATGGTGACATTACCATCCGCGTCCGTCTTCTTCTTAAAGATCCATTTGTTTTCTATCGCTCGCCGATCATCGGGCAAGTCAGTCAAAGTCCATACTTTGTTTTCATACATGGATTCTATCTCGGATTTCATGGCTTCAAGCCATTTGTTGGAATCTGGGCCCGCCATCGCTTCTTCATAGTTCGAAGGTTCACCGTTGTCTAACAACATGATTTCTAGGACAGGGTTGCCGTACCACTCTAGTGCGGAACGTGTCCTTGTGGACCTACGAAGTTCAGCAGCAACTTGATCCGAAGTACCTTGATCATCATCATTGTTTTCCTCTTCGGTTGGTGTGGGCATCACAGGAACATTTTCCTGAGCTGCACCACTTTCCCGTTCGAGAGGTAGTACTTCATCGAGTTCTACTTTCCTCCCACTTACTTCTTTCGAGAGAAACTCTTTTTCCAGAAAGCATCCGTTCTTGGAAACAAAGATCTTGCCCTCGGATCTTAAGTAGAAGGTATACCCTACAGTTTCCTTAGGGTATCCTATGAAGACGCATTTTTCCGACTTGGGTTCGAGCTTTTCAGGTTGAAGTTTCTTGACATAAGCATCGCATCCCCAAACTTTTAGAAACGACAGCTTAGGTTTCTTCCCAAACCATAATTCATATGGTGTCGTCTCAACGGATTTAGACGGTGCCCTATTTAAAGTGAATGTAGCTGTCTCTAGAGCGTATCCCCCAAATGATAGCGGTAAATCAGTAAGAGACATCATAGACCGCACCATATCCAATAGAGTGCGATTACGACGTTCGGACACACCGTTTCGCTGAGGTGTTCCAGGCGGCGTGAGTTGTGAAACGATTCCACATTTTCTTAAGTGTGTGCCAAATTCGTGACTTAAATATTCTCCTCCACGATCTGATCGTACGAACTTTATCTTTCGGTCACGTTGATTCTCCACCTCATTCTGAAATTCCTTGAACTTTTCAAAGGTCTCAGACTTGTGTTTCATTAAGTAGACATACCCATATCTACTTAAGTCATCAGTGAGAGTGAGAACATAACGATATCCTCCGCGAGCCTCAACGCTCATTGGACCGCACACATCGGTATGTATGATTTCCAACAAGTTGGTTGCTCGCTCCATTGTTCCGGAGAACGGAGTCTTGGTCATTTTTCCCATGAGGCATGGTTCGCATGTGTCAAATGATTCATAATCAAGAGACTCTAAAAGTCCATCAGCATGGAGCTTCTTCATGCGCTTCACACCAATGTGACCAAGGCGGCAGTGCCACAAGTATGTGGGACTATCATTATCAACTTTACATCTTTTGGCATCTACACTATGAACATGTGTAATATTACGCTCGAGATTCATTAAGAATAAACCATTGACCATCGGAGCATGACCATAAAACATATCTCTCATATAAATCGAACAACCATTATTCTCAGACTTAAATGAGTAGCCATCTCGTATTAAACGAGATCCAGATACAATGTTCATGCTCAAACTTGGCACTAAATAACAATTATTAAGGTTCAAAACTAATCCCGTAGGTAAATGTAGAGGCAGCGTGCCGACGGCGATCACATCGACTCTGGAACCATTCCCGATGCGCATCGTCACCTCGTCCTTCGCCAGTCTCTGTTTATTCCGCAGCTCCTGCTGTGAGTTACAAATATGAGCAACGGCACCGGTATCAAATACCCAGGAGTTACTACGAGTACTGGTAAGGTACACATCAATTACATGTATATCAAATATACCTTTGATGTTGCCGGCCTTCTTATCCGCTAAGTATTTGGGGCAGTTCCGCTTCTAGTGACCCTTCCCCTTGCAATAAAAGCACTCAGTCTCAGGCTTGGGTCCATTCTTTGACTTCTTCCCGGCAACTGGCTTACCGGGCGCGGCAACCTCCTTGCCGTCCTTCTTGAAATTCTTCTTACCCTTGCCCTTCTTGAACTTAGTGGTCTTATTGACCATCAACACTTGATGTTCTTTCTTGATTTCAGCCTCTGCTGACTTCAGCATCGAGAACACTTCAGGAATGGTCTTTTCCATCCCCTGCATGTTGTAGTTCATCACAAAGCTCTTGTAGCTTGGTGGGAGCGACTGGAGGATTCTGTCAATGACCGCCTCATCTGGGAGGTTAATGTTTAGCTGGGTCATACGGTTGTGCAACCCAGACATCTTGAGTATGTGCTCACTGACAGAACTATTTTCCTCCATCTTACAACTATAGAACTTGTCGGAGATGTCATATCTCTCGACCCGGGCGTGAGCTTGAAAAACTAGTTTCAGCTCTTCGAACATCTCATATGCTCTGTGATGCTCAAAACGCTTTTGGAGCCCCGGTTCTAAGCTGTAAAGCATGCCGCACTGAATGAGGGAGTAATCATCAGCACGAGACTGCCAAGCATTCATAATGTCTTGGTTCTCTGGGACGGGAGCGTCACCTAGCGGTCCTTCTAGGACATATTGTTTCCTGGCAGCTATGAGAATGATCCTCAGGTTCCGGACCCAGTCCGTATAGTTGCTGGCATCATCTTTTAGCTTGGTTTTCTCTAGGAACGCGTTGAAGTTCATGTTGACATGAGCGTTGGCCATTTGATCTACAAGACATATTTGCAAAGGTTTTAGACTAAGTTCATGATAATTAAGTTCTAATCAAATTATGAACTCCCACTCAGATTAGACATCCCTTTGGTCATCTAAGTGTTACACGATCCGAGTCGACTAGCCCGTGTCCGATCATCACGTGAGACGGATTAGTCATTGTCGGTGAACATCTTCATGTTGATCGTATCTTCCATACGACTCGTGTTCGACCTTTCGGTCTCTGTGTTCCGAGGCCATGTCTGCACATGCTAGGCTCGTCAAGTTAACCCTAAGTGTTTTCGCTGTGTAAAACTGTCTTACACCCGTTGTATGTGAACGTAAGAATCCATCACACCCGATCATCACGTGGTGCTTAGAAGCGACGAACTGTACGGTGCACAGTTAGGGGAGAACACTTCTTGAAATTTTGTAAGGGATCATCTTATTTACTACCGTCGTCCTAAGTAAACAAGATGCATAAACATAATAAACATCACATGCAATTATATAGTTGTGACATGATATGGCCAATATCATATAGCTCCATTGATCTCCATCTTCGGGGCTCCATGATCATCTTGTCACCGGCATGACACCATGATCTCCATCATCATGATCTCCATCATCGTGTCTTCATGAAGTTGTCACGCCAACGACTACTTCTACTTCTATGACTAACGCGTTTAGCAATAAAGTAAAGTAAGTTACATGGCGTTCTTCAATGACACGCAGGTCATACAAAAATAAAGACAACTCTTATGGCTCCTGCCGGTTGTCATACTCATCGACATGCAAGTCGTGAATCCTATTACAAGAACATGATCTCATACATCACAATTCATCATTCATCACAACTTCTGGCCATATCACATCACATGATCAATCGCTGCAAAAACAAGTTAGACGTCCTCTAATTGTTGTTGCATCTTTTACGTGGCTGCAATTGGGTTCTAGCAAGAACGTTTTCTTACCTACGAATAACCACAACGTGATTTTGTCAACTTCTATTTACCCTTCATAAGGGCCCTTTTCATCGAATCCGCTCCAACTAAAGTGGGAGAGACAGACACCCGCCAGCCACCTTATGCAACTAGTGCATGTTAATCGGTGGAACCGGTCTCACGTAAGCGTACGTGTAAGGTTGGTCCGGGCCGCTTCATCCCACAATACCGCTGAAGCAAGAAAAGACTAGTAGAGGCAAGCAAGTTGACAAGATCCACGCCCACAACAAAATTGTGTTCTACTCGTGCAAAGAGAACTACGCATAGACCTAGCTCATGATGCCACTGTTGGGGAACGTTGCATAAAATTAAAATTTTTCCTACGGTTTCACCAAGATCCATCTATGAGTTCATCTAAGCAACGAGTCAAGGGAGAGAGTTTGCATCTACATACCACTTGTAGATCACGAGCGGAAGCTTGCCAAGGGGATGGTGATGATGGAGTCGTACTCGAACGTGATTCGGATCACCGATGTCTTAGTGCTGAACGGACAGCACCTCCGCGTTCAACACACGTATGGGACGGGAGACGTCTCCTCCGTCTTGATCCAGCAAGGAGGAAGGAGAGGTTGAGGAAGGCAGCTCCAACGGCAGCACGACGGCGTGGTGCAGTTGATGCGGCAGTATTCCGACAGGGCTTCGCCAAGCACGTACGGAGGAGGAGAGGTGTTGGGGAGGGGAGGGGCTGCGCCTTGGCTTGTGGTGTGTTGCAGCCCTCCCCTCACCCCTCTATATATAGGGGAAAGGGCAAGGGGGGCCGGCCCTCTAGGGAAAACCCTAGGGGGGGGGCGGCCAAGGGGTGGGGGGCTTGCCCCCCAAGCAAGGGGGTGCGCCCCCTTTAGGGTTTCCCCCCCAACCCTAGGCGCATGGGCCCAAAGGGGGGGGGGGGCGCCAAGCCCACTAGGGGCTGGCTGCTATCCCCACGCAGCCCAAGTGGCCCCCCGGGAGGGGTGGCCCCTCCCGGTGGACCCCCGGAACCCTTCCGGTGGTCCCGGTACAATACCGGTATGACCCCGAAACTTTCTGGTGCCCGTTTAACAACTTCCCATATATAAAACTTTACCTCCGGACCATTCCGGAACTCCTCGTGACGTCCGGGATCTCATCCGGGACTCCAAACAACATTCGGTAGTCACATACTAGTCTTCCTAACAACCCTAGCGTCACCGAACCTTAAGTGTGTAGACCCTACGGGCTCGGGAGACATGCAGACATGACCGAGACCACTCTCGGGCAATAACCAACAGCGGGGTCTGGATACCCATGTTGGCTCCCACATGCTCCTCGATGATTTCATCGATTGAACCATGATGTCGAGGATTCGATCAAACCCTGTATACAATTCCCTTTGTCAATCGGTACGTTACTTGCCCGAGACTCGATCGTCGGTATCCCAATACCTTGTTCAGTCTCGTTACCGGCAAGTCAGTTTACTCATACCGTAATGCATGATCCCGTGGCCAATACCTTGGTCACCTTGAGCTCATTATGATGATGCATTACCGAGTGGGCCCCGAGATACCTCTCCGTCATACGGAGTGACAAATCCCAGTCTCGATCCGCATAAAACAATAGATACTTTCGGAGATACCTGTAGTGCACCTTTATAGTCACCCAGTTACGTTGTGACGTTTGATACACCCAAAGCACTCCTACGGTATCCGGGAGTTACACACTCTCATGGTCAAAGGAAGAGATACTTGACATTGGCAAAGCTCTAGCAAACGAACTACACGATCTTTGTGCTATGCTTAGGATTGGGTCTTGTCCATCACATCATTCTCCTAATGATGTGATCCCGTTATCAACGACATCCAATGTCCATAGCCAGGAAACCATGACTATCTGTTGATCATAACGAGCTAGTCAACTAGAGGCTCACTAGGGACATATTGTGGTCTAGGTATTCACACGTGTATTACGATTTCCGGATAATACAGTTATAGCATGAATAAAAGACTATTATCATGAACAAAGAAATATAATAATAACACTTTTATTATTGCCTCTAGGGCATATTTCCAACAGGCAATCATGTGTTGTCGCCACCACTTTTCCATGATCCTAGCAGCTACATGTGTCGGGCTAGAAACCAATTGCCATTGCTGCACAATCATATCCTCTGCGTCAACCGTCATACATAGATTGCATCTCACCGCCTAGGCAACCACTGATCTCGAGAGAGGAACCCACACGAAGACCTTTCAGTAGAACAACAATCTGCAGCGAGTCCGCCCCCGCAGACCGGGGTGAACAATACATGAACCAACGATCACTACCGACTGCCATATCGTGGGAGATAGCCTTGCCGAAACCCGTCAGCCAAGGGTACGACATGACCGGATCTAGAGCAAGGTAGATCAGTCCACGGTGCCATAGCTTGCCTAGCCTCAGCACCCGCCGGATCCATCCGGGTTGTCCGCGGGATCTGGCGGGATGAGGAGGCGATCCAAACAGGTCACAAAGCAGGCACATGCATGGTCCGCCAATCCTAGATGGAGCCTGAGTCATCCGCAGAGCACTGGATCAAAGACTTGGAGGCCACCAGCCATGGGGCTCCGGCGCCTTGGATTTGAGGAAGGGGTTGAAGGTGCCAAGGTAGGGAGCACACGTCCTTCGTGCCGCGGGGTTTAGTTGGACGGCCTCCTCCGGCGACGGCGAGGGGGAAGCAGCGGTAATGGCGGCGGCGGTCTCCGGAGTCACTCGTTCACGACCCGGGATGAAGTTACGCAATGCGATATGACATGAAAATTATATTTGGAGTAGGAGATTCAATTAGGCAAGATTCCAAATCTATGATATTTCGTTTTCCATTGGTAAGTTTAGCCAAAGCATTTATAACACAAACGATATGCCATGGATCGCTGGATGGCACAACCACTCAAAAGTGGTAGGTATTTTTTTTTCACCTGCATTTTGCATCACTTAATAATAATTGAAGGGGCGTGCTACGCGTCTGCTGGCTGATTTTTTTAAAAGGTAGGCCGGGTTGCGAGCCGTCGGATCTGGTCGAGCGGCCGAGTGACACCTTCAACATTGCAACACAGGTCTTGTTGCAGAAATTTTGCAATAGAGGTCCAGTTGCGGAATTTTTTTTGCATGGTGGGGAAGGAGAAAGGTGTCTTTTAATTCATTCACATGGCGTCCTCCGGTGGGGCGGAGATCATGCGCGCATCTGTTGCTTGGCTGAGTGGTGGCGGCTCTAGATGAGAGTCGTGAGGGAGAAAGTGAAGATTGGCTGTTGTTGAGAAACAAGTGATTGGCTGCTGAGAGAGAAGAGCGACAAGAAATTTTTTCTGAAGACGAACCTTTGAGGAGATAAGGTTCAGCAACGATGTGTGACTCATGGGGCAGGCTGTAATCAGCCGGCTGACAGGAAGCTTTTCCCATGATTGAAGGAAACAAAATACAGGCATCCAACAAAACATGATGTAGAACGAGATGGTTCACAGGCCGCTATAAATACCGGCACGAAAGCTTACACTCCAATCTGGTAGCAGGCTGTCAGGTACTTCTAAATATGGAGAACTATTCGACCTTACAAATTAAGCAAGAAGATACGTGCATAGCATAGAGCCAAATATCATTTCCTCGTGATGATGTCACGCGCTGACTTGAGACAAAGGGTCATCGTATCCAAGGGTATTTCTGGACCTTTCCTCTTGAGACCCTCATAGATCTTCGCAGCCTCACCATCGATATTATTGTAGTCAATAGGAAGCGATTCCAGGAAAGCCTGGACCTCCGCGTTGCTCTGGATAGGTGTTGGCTTGAAAAGACCCTGCAATAACACACGCAAAATCGGAAGTTGTCAAGTTTCAAGGATGTGGTGGAATCTGTAGCATCGACTGTGCCATGGACGCCTAGTAGATCCCGGAACAAAGCTAGACGCCGCTTTAGGGAGAGGGCGAGAACAAAGGGAAATTGCTCTACACCTAAGCGATAGCCAAGCCTCCTCACCACCTGCACCACCTGCACCGCCATTGTCCTCGTCGACGCGATTCGCTTCCTCCCCTTCGATCGGTTGTTGGCTTGTTGCCTTGTTGGGATCGCTTTGCCTAGCGTTGTACGCGTTTTTTTTAGGGTAAAGCAAACGCTTTATTGATTGAAAACCACAGTTTGTGGGATACAAGAAGGAAAGGGAAAATCTAGCAAGTTTATGAGCTTCTACATTAACTGATCGACTTTCAAAAATAAAGTTGCAAATAAAATTTTGTTCTCTATACTATACTTTCGGCCTTACGGGACGAGATGGACGCCTCTCTCCTCTCCAGCCCACTACCAACCCAATAGAGCACCCAGCAAACTATTTTTTTTCGTTTTAAAAAATGATACTAGTATTTTATTTCATGATGGACAGTGAAAATAATTAAATCTGCTGCATAAAGGTGCAGACCAGCTGCGGACCTGAGAACTGTAGTTCGCCGGGGCGAACATTTAAGCTCCAAAAAAATTACGTACAAATGCTAGTCTACTCAATCAAAACTCATAAACTGCCGAAAACATGAAAAATCATAAAAAGGACATAGAAGCTGAGAAGTATTCTATTCCTTTTTTTTTCATTTTTTAACTCTGTCTTCGGGTCGAGATGATGTACAAAATATATTCACAAAAGTCTTTTATTTCATGACGGGCAGGACGAAATCTGCTGCATAAAGGTGTAGACAGTAACACTGCGAAAAGTTTCATGTAAATCTGTATAATACTGATTAACTAGATCCATCTTAAAGAACAAAAACATGTTTGACATTAACAAAAAAACAAATTTATCTCATGCATCATGGTATGGTTGTATTGGTGCTGAGGCCATCTCGTGCACCACGAGCTTCTCGACGGTAACGGCGGACCCGGTGGCGTTGTTGAAAACGCACACCCTACCAGCCGCATGGATGGCCTTCATAGGGTACACGCGCGACGTCACCGTCATCCTCCCACCCATTACAAAGCTCTCCACAATCGAATGATCCACGAGCACCCTTGCGGATAAAGCCTCTCCATGGAGCACGGGCACGATGCTTCCCACCACGCGCTTCAGCAGTTCCTTGGCTCGCGATGACCCGGACTCATCATGGCAGAACTGGGTCCGGAGGCCCCCGTCAAGACCCTTGTAAACGTAAAAGTACACTGCCAGTTGTTCGCTGCCGCTGTTGGTGGCATGGATGAGAAGGCCAAAGGGGCCGAGCGCGCCGCGTTTGGTGGCACCACCACTTGTACTGCAGTTGTAGCTGACATCGGCCTCGTTGAGGGCGGCAATGGCGGAAGCGTTGAGGCGAAAGGATGCCTCAATATCGAGTTGAGCAACTTGGCGGAGAGGGAGGGTTATGACAGAGCTAGACTCGACGGTTATGCCGCTAAAGTTGGTGGCGTTGTAGCGGAGGGTGTCGATCTCCTCCACCGGCCATTGAAGGATGTTCGTCCGGGTTTTCTCGTCTAGCACTACTTTCCTTGCAATCCCCTGCAGGCTCATCATACACCATACATTAGTTAGCTCGGTAATTCAAGCAAGATAAGTCCTACAACCATGAATACGCATTGACATCAAGAACTAAAAAATGACCATATGCTTCTTGCCTAAGTAATAAAGCCAGTAAGGCACGACGTGCGTTGTTGTAGACATGAAGGGAGGAAAACGTCCTTATTTGGTGTGTTTAGCAAAGCACCGAAAAAATTAAGCTATTGGAAGATGTAAAGGACATTTGGTCGACATGTGCTGATCGATTGAATGATACATGCATACATTGATATAATCAATCCCCAAGAGGCGATGCGCGATATATCTATCGTGCATGCATAACGAACAAATGGAACAATTGATAGATGGTAAACACAATGTAAAACAGTAGTTTCGATGATCAATAGCATACCTGGAGGCTTGCCCATCCCTTGGCTATGTCGGTGTTGGGTGAGTCGGTCTCGCCGACAAACCCCCAGCTCACACGCCGCTGCTTGACCGGATCATAGAAGGATGTAGAGGCATAAAACTTACCCCAATCGACCCTCATGCCGATCCCCACATCAGCTTCCGGGTCCATTGGCGTCCACCTGTTGGCCTCTGCATGAAACCTCCCCAGTGCATAGTAGTCATGCCATTCATCGTTCACACTCGCCTTCATCACGTATATCACCTCCTCTGGTGAGTTGCTGCCACCGCTAACGGGGTAGAGGTCAATGCACTCCCACATGCCGGTGCCCTCGACACGGTGAACCGGGTCCGGGATGAGCTCGTACTTGATGAAGTCTTTCGTCTTGTACATAAGGGCAATACCGGCATGACCATGGTCATCCTTGGACCCTATGATGGTGCGCCATGTGTTGTCGGACTTATCAAACCATGCGGCCATGGGGTCGCGGAAGTCCCTGTCGCCAATGCCGGGGGGCGGGAAGATGACGGGGTTGGCCGGGTGCTTGGTCCAGGTACGGAGGAGGGGGTCCGTAGGGTCTGCGGGGAGGGCGAGGCATTGTACCTGCATGAAGGTGTCGCTGTTGCCCGTGTAGAGCAGGATGACCGTGCCATTGGGGAGCATGGTGGCGGACCCCGTCAAGACGCCGTTGATGTCATACCATTGGTCGGGCACCATGGCGACGGGGAGATGGCGCCAGTGGACGAGGTCCGGCGACACGGCGTGGCCCCAGGCGATCTTGTTCCACACAACGCCCTTGGGATTGTACTGGTAGAAGAAGTGGTACTGTCCACGGTAATACATCGGAGCTGCACATTATACGTGTTCCACGTGAGCAACATGTGCATGCATACATACTTCTTCCGTCCGGAAATACTTGTCCTCAAAATGGTTGTATCTAGACTTACTTTAGTTATAGATACATCCATTTTATTCATTGGGATCCGGACAAGTATTTCGGACGGAGCGAGTACAAACATACAGCTGGTACGGTACACCAGCAAGTGATGAAGTGGTACTAACCATTGGGATCTGCATGCAATGCATGTCGTGGAGTACGTAGCCACGTCAGTTAGCAAAAAGGAAAAGACAGTCAGTTTGTGTTTTTCCCAGCAAGCAAGCAAACAAACAAAAACACAGCGGAAGTGTGAAAGATATATAGATCAAACCATGAAATGCAAACATGAAGGCAAAAACTAAATCTGGATCTGAAAATTCAGTCACTACTCACTACTGGAATGAACTAATCGATTGCATACCGTTCATGAAGTTCCCGTCCGGCTGGAAATGGTAACCAGTGCGCTGCCACTGCAGCATCTCGCTGCTCCACGGGGACCCGTCGGCATCAGCGCCGGCGGCTGCCTTGATCTCCTGCTCGGCTTGGGCCTCCCCGGGAGTCTTCTTGGACAGAACGGCCGCTTTCTCGTCGGTGGCTGCCCGGAGACGGGCTACCGGGTCAGCCACGTCGTCGCCCACGTTGAGGAGCGCATGGGTGACGACGAGCACCACCACGGCCACGGCGCCCAGCACGGCGGCGCACTCGCGCCACCTGGTGCCGCCGCCGCCGCCACCCCGCTGGTGCTGCTGCGGCGCGTGCCCAGAGATCACCGGCGGCGTGTCGGGGACAGCGCTGGCGCCGCGTGACTTCATCGCCGCGGCCAACGCTCCGGAACTGGAAAGGGAGTCTCTTGATCGGCTTATCTTGCGGTCCCGCGGAGGAGCCATGTATGTATGTAGAGCCGCGCGGTGGGGACCGCCGTATCACGTGTTCCTTCTGTTCTCAGGAGGAACGGTACTACTACTTCCACCCAAGTGGACCTTGGTGAGGTATGTTAGGCAGGACCGAATTGCAATCCTTTTGTAAGATATATTTTTGATTTTGGGTTGTGACCCTACTTCAAAAAA
>NC_041386.1:743754353-743782748 GCF_002162155.2 Triticum dicoccoides | reverse complement strand
CCGCTCAAAACTAGTGAGTGGTTCCAACCTAATAGATTGCAACATCCAACACTCCCATTAAAGAGTACAACAAAGTCTAAGGATGCAAACAAGGAGTGTATATATATATATATATATATATATATATATATATATATATATATATATATATATATATATATATATATATATATATATATATATATATATATATATATATAGAGAGAGAGAGAGAGAGAGAGAGAGAGAGAGAGAGAGAGAGTAATATGCTAAGCTCGCCCTCTAGGATGCATGAGTGGTTCCTGCCTTTTGGACCATGGAGTAAAGTTCTAGGTAATGAGACTTCACAATAGACGCGAACCCATGAGAGCTAGAGCCACTGATATAGTGCAACATAATTTATAGACTAGTATTCAGAAATAATTTATAGACTAGGCATATCATGTCGTGGGCTAGCCACAACGCTTATGCACACATAGCACAAACTAACTTATAAAACATATTATGTGTGCACTACAGAAAAGAAAACAACAGATAGCACCATCCTTTGGCGAGGACTCATGGATGATAGTATTGGAATTTCCAGTTCTATTGAGTCCTTTTATAAAATATACAATTATGCTTATCTAATGGATTTTGGGTCCTTCAAGACCCTTCCACTAGTACATGACCCCCCATTAGCAGCGATCAGATGTGCCATCTAGCAACTTCCAATCCGAACGCTGCAAGTAACCTGTTAGCAGCCACCTCAGTGTAGCAGCATTCCCTCTGGACGCTGCTACTATTTCCAGTTTGAACGCTGCTAGCGAGCACCACCTCAGCTGCATTTTCATCTAACACGCCGCCAAATTATTCAACTCTAGTAGCATTCCCTACGGCGACTGAACGTTGTTAACATGTTATGTAATGGATTAGCGGGTACTATTCAACAAAGTTCCTTTTGTGTAAGATTAAATGGTGTTATTGAGCCTTATTTCAAGGGAAAATGCCTAAAACAGGGTCCTCTCCCCTCCAATTTTGCTTTACTTAGTGGCAGATGTGTTTTTTTTCTAGAATTCTTGCTAAAGCTTCTAGTGCTGACATTATCTCTGAGGCACTTTCTAATGTCATACTAGATGGTGTCATCAACCTTTAGTATGTTGAAGACACTATCATTTCCTTACATCTTGCTTGTGATAATGCTAGAAACTTTAAATTTTTACTCTCTTGTTTTAACTAGTTTTGTGGTATGAATATTTACAATAATTGAAGTCATTTTCTCACAGTTCAGGTTGCAGAGGAAGTTTCTAAAATGTTATCTCAAATCTTTTTCTTGCTAGAAAAGTTATTTTCCTCTTATGTACTTTGAGTGCCTTTGCACTATGCTAAACTTAAAGGAGAATACATCCAACCTATTATTGATAAAATCATTTGAAGAATGTGTGGATGGAGGGGTAAACTGTTCAGTTATGAGGCCAAACTTGTTTTGCTAAGAACACACATCAAGTATTCCCACGTATTTGATGCTCATCATTAGGTTCCCTAAATGGGCTATTAATGTCATTACTTCCAGATGGCTCACTTTCTTTGGGGAAACATTGGTGATAATCATAGATACCACTTGAATATTTTGGCATCTCGGAGAAAAATCTTTTCGGCGATTGGGTGTGCTTAATTTGAGAGAATTTAATTTTTCTTTATTATGTTCTTGGGCCAAAAGATATTTTTTTTGTAGAAATAGAACTAGCAGATCCTTGTGGATCATAAATATAACACTTTTAATCCCAACATTGTTTGGTCCAAACAAGGTGTTGGTTCTCGATTTGGAAGGAATTTACACGGGCTTTTGCTTCTGTTAGACCTTTTTATAAGTAAGTTCTTGGTAATGGAAATTGCATTAGTTTTTTGCATGACCTTTGGGTTGGTGATAGTACTTTGAAAACTCAGTTTTGGGAAGTTTTCGAGATCTATCAAAAACATAATGTTGGGAAATGTAGTAGAAAAAAAATTGTCCTATGAATCACTCCCAAGATCGGTATGAAGATGCAAGTTAGATTGGATCTGATCTTTACCAACAAGAGTGTTGTTGGGGAACGTAGCATGCAATTTCAAAAAATTTCCTACGATCACGCAAGATCTATCTAGGAGATTGATGTAGGGTGAAACCCTATGTGGACGATCTGTCACGTTTGGAGGGGGTCCTACGGGGATTCACGAAGAACACACGGAAGCACAAAGGGGAAACACGGGGAAAACGAGAGAGAGAAACACTAAACCGACATAGAATCAATCACACGAGTGCTAGATCACCGAACACAAAGAGATACACGAGATCCAAAGTCAACAAAGGTAAGGATACATAGGTAACCGATCTTCTCCGTGAGGAGGTCTTGAATCCGCGAGGGGATCTTCCCACGAGGGGGTCTTGAATCCGATTGGATCTTCTCCGAGGAGGCCGCGGTCTCTCACGAAGAGGAGATCCGATGGATGAGCGAAGCTCTATCTCTAATCTGAGCTAAATCAACGCTAACCCTAAAACGTATGGGAGGAGGGAGTATATATAGTCAAGGGGCGAAGGGATACACGGGTCTCTGCCCAAAGAGGCTGCGCGCAGGCAGGGGCGCCGGATGTCCGATGGTTCAAGAGGGACCGGATGTCCGGGCTGGTGGTGCCGGATGTCCGGTGCTTCCGGAGGGACCGGATATCCGGTGCTTAGGACGGATGTCCGGGCTGTTGGGGCCATCTTCGATGTATTCGGGAAGCCTGGGCCGGATATCCGGGCGGGAGGCCGAATTTCCGGTGGGTGGCCGGATGTCCGGGCTGGAGGCCGGATGTCCGGTCGCTGTAGCCTTCTTCTGCAGGGGTTGGCTGTGTGGATCTCCAAGGACCGGATGTCCGGTGCCTGGAAGCTTCTTTTGCCTTCTTCCATTGGTTCACTTCTTCCTCGGACTTGGGGTCTTGTCCATCTTCATGTGCATCCTCGGGAGGGTCCTCCTGGTACCTAATCATGCACAACATTCCGGATTGAGGTAGTAGCCATGTCTCGAGAGGGTCATATGATATTTTACTAAGGAGAGAAGTCACCTCGGTCTCGAGAGCTCGAGCTCGTGCTCTTGTCATGGGTCCTCTTGGTGCTTGGTGAGGCGACGGAAGGTCCATGGGGATGAACGCAGGATGCTCCGCATCATCTCCCCCCTCCCCTTGTGAAAGATCCGACCTCGGATCGAAATCCTCATCACCATGGTACGGGGAGAGATCGGAGACGTTGAAGATGTCGCTCACGTTGTACTTGTCGCGTGGGAGATTGATCTTGTAAGCATTGTTGTTGTAGCGTGCTAGCACCTTGAAGGGTCCGTCGGCTCGAGGGAGAAGCTTGGACTTGCGTTCGTTGGGGAAGCGGTCCTTGCGAAGGTGTAGCCACACGAGGTCTCCAATGTTGAATATCATGGGGTGCTTGTTGACGTTGAGCTTGGTCGCGAGGCGTTGTACTTGGCGCTCGATGGTGTGCCTTGTATCTTCATGCATCTTCTTGATGTAGCTTGCACGGACACTTGCGTCGAGGTTGGTGCGCTCTTGTAGAGGAAGAGGTAGAATGTCCAATGGGGACAACGGGTTGAAGCCGTAGACGACCTCGAAGGGGGACTTGCCGGTCGTCGAATGTCTTGCACGGTTGTAGGCGTACTCGGCGATGGGTAGACATGCCTCCCACTCCTTGATGTTCCTCTTGATCAACACGCGAAGTAGAGTGGAGAGTGTACGGTTCATCACCTCCGTTTGGCCGTCGGTTTGAGGATGGTATGCCGAAGAGAACAATAGTTTGATGCCGAGCTTGGCGCATAGGGTCTTCCAAAAGTAACTCAAGAACTTGATGTCGCGGTCTGAGACAATCGTCTTTGGGACTCCATGGAGACGCAAGATTTCCCTACAAAAGAGATTGGCAATATGTGAAGCATCGTCTATCTTGTTGCAAGGAATGAAATGTGCCATCTGAGAAAATGGGTCCACAACAACAAAGACGGAATCCTTGCCATGTTGAGTTCTAGGAAAACCAAGTAGAAAATCCATGCTAATGTCTTTCCAAGGTTGATAAGGAATAGGAAGGGGCATGTAAAGAGCATGAGATTGAGCTTTAGACTTAGCTTTGCGACATGTAGAGCAACGGTTGGTGAAGCGTGAGACGTCGCGGAACATCTTGGGCAAAGAGTAGTTCTTGGAGAGCATGGCGAAAGTCTTGTCGCGTCCAAAGTGTCCCATGAGTCCGCCTCCATGAGCCTCTTGCAAAAGGAGTAAACGTAGAGAAGACTTGGGAATGCAAAGTTTGTTAGCTCTCATAAGATAATCATCCTTTATGTAGTATCGTTCCCAAGACGTGTGTGTCAAACACTTAGAATAAGGAGTAGCAAAAGAAGGATCATGCTCATACAAGTCTTTTATATGCTCAAAACCAGTAACATTCAACTCAAGTTGAGTGACAAGTGTGCATATGTGTGAAAGTGCATCCGCAACAACATTTTCTTTACCCTTAATGTACTTGATCACATAAGGAAAAGATTCAATAAATTCACTCCATTTGGCATGACGCTTGTTCAATTTAGTTTGACCTTTTAAGTACTTAAGCGTTTCATGATCGGTGTGTATGACAAACTCATGAGGTCTAAGATAATGTTCCCAAACATGTAGCACACGCACTAAAGCATATAATTCTTTGTCATAGATGGGATAGTTAAGTTGAGCACCGGAGAGTTTTTCACTAAAATAAGAAATTGCTCGTTTTTCTTGCATCAAAACTCCGCCAATTCCGGTACCACTTGCATCACAATGAACTTCAAAAGTTTTCTCAAAGTTGGGTAAAGCAAGAATCGGAGCATGAGTAAGCAAAGACTTGAGCTCATCAAAAGCGGTGGATTGCAAAGATCCCCAAACAAAAGGAGCATTCTTCTTACTCAAGGCATGCAAAGGAGTGGCAATTGTGCTAAAGTATTTCACAAAGCGACGATAAAATCCTGCAAGACCAAGAAAACTATGCACTTGTTGCAAATTGGTGGGTTGGGGCCAAGTTTTAATTGCCTTAATCTTAGTTTCATCAACATGGACACCTTTGGAAGAGACAACAAAACCCAAGAAAACCACTTTGTCAACACCAAACGTGCATTTTTTTCAAGTTTGCATAAAGGCTTTCCTTGCGAAGGGTTTGCAAAACAGATTTAACATGATTAATATGCTCTTTCATGGTTTTGCTAAACACAAGAATATCATCAAAGTAAACCACAACGAAGACTCCAATTTAAGGTCTAAGCACATGATGCATTAGACGCACGAAAGTTCCGGGAGCTTCCGATAGACCCATAGGCATGACTAACCACTCATACAAGCCAAATTTGGTTTTGAAAGCGGTTTTCCATTCATCACCCTCTTGTATGCGGATTTGATAATAGCCACTTTTAAGATCAATTTTTGAGAAAAAGTTGACTCCGCTAAGCTCATCAAGCATATCATCTAAGCGAGGAATGGGATGCCTATAGCGAACAGTAATAGCATTTATAGGTCTACAATTGGAACACAAGCGGAAACGTCCATCGGGCTTAGGCACAAGTATAATGGGAATGGCATATGGGCTTAAGCTTTCACGTACATGACCGTTGTCGATGAGTTGTTGTACTTGCCGTTGAATATCCTTGGTTTCTTCGGGATTGACTCGGTATGGAGCTTTGTTTGGAAGTGGCACTCCGGGGATGAGGTCGATTCGATGCTCAATGCCTCGTAGTGGAGGTAGACCCGGAGGTAGCTCATCGGGGAAAACATCATGGAATTCCTGCAAAAGAGATTGAAACACTAAAGGTAGCTCGTGAGAAGTGTTAGTTTTTGGTTATCCATCCTTGCACACACACTTCTCTCATCTCACTTTTGGTGGCAAATAGGATGAGGTTTTTCTCTCTAGGCGAAGAGGCGCTCAAATTTGGCTTGTGGCTCTCACTCACTTTTGGGTGGGTCACTTTTTCACTCTTCTCTCCATGATTGGTGGCTTGCTTGTCGGCTATCACTTGACTAGGAGACATAGGTCGTAGCACATATTCCTTCCCTTTCATTTTGAAGCTATAATGATTGGTGCAGCCATTGTGGATGACACCGCGGTCGAATTGCCATGGTCGACCAAGAAGGAGGTGGCAAACGGTCATTGGGACCACATCACACTCCAAAGTGTCCTCATAAGCACCAATTTTGAAGGATACTTGGACCGTATGCTTGACTAGAATAGTGCCGGAGTCACTTAGCCATTGGACTTTGTATGGTTGCGGGTGCTTCCTCTTGACTAATTGAAGCTTGGAGCATAGTTCTTCACTTGCCAAGTTGTGGCAACTACCTCCATCGATGATGACCATACGGACCTTCCATTGATGCCGGCCTCTGTGTGGAAGATGTGGCACCATTGGTCTTCTTCTTGTTGATGTTGAATAGTCAAGACTTTGGAGACAACGAGAGCGGGGCTCGAATCCTCATCACAAAAGACTTGATCATCTTCATCCTCGTTCACGCGTCGGTGCATGGCCACTTGCTCAAGGGCTTCCATCTCCTCTTCACTCATGGAGTCATATGTACCATCGTCGTTGAGGATCATGGTGCGCTTGTTCATGCATTCGAAGAAATTGTGGCCTCGGCCGCCGCAAGTGAAACACTTGAAGGAGCTTGTTTTGACGGTCTCATCGGCCGGAGTAGATGATGAAGCACGCGGCTTGAAGTTGCTTGTAGTAGGAGGAAGACGACTTGAACTTGCCGAAGTTTTCTTGTAACTTGACTTGTCGTCGTTGCTTGGAGAAGGCTTGGTTGATGTAGATGTTGGAGGAGTCGTTGAAGCTTGGATGTTGGAGAAACCGTAGATCTTGGATGAGTACTTGGCGTACTTGAGGTCA
The DNA here is from genome assembly GCF_002162155.2 of Triticum dicoccoides. Classification (NCBI taxonomy): domain Eukaryota; kingdom Viridiplantae; phylum Streptophyta; class Magnoliopsida; order Poales; family Poaceae; genus Triticum; species Triticum dicoccoides. Next base: position 743,775,882 of record NC_041386.1, on the reverse strand, counting down.
TCTTGCACTTGACGTTCGGCCTTTGTAGCTTGATGTACGATCTCAATGAGGTTGGAGTAGGGTTGGAAGTCGGCAATCTTCTTGATGGGATGATTGAGTCCATTCAAGAAATGTGCCATTGTTTGCTCATCATCTTCCCTGACATTGGCTCGAATCATGGCTATCTCCATTTCCTTGTAGTATTCTTCAACACTCTTTGTTCCTTGCTTGAGGAGTTGTAGCTTTTTGAAGAGATCGCGGTTGTAGTATGTTGGCACAAAGCGTGCGCGCATGACATCCTTCATTTGAGCCCAAGTGGTGATTGCTGGTTCACCTCTTGCTTGACGGCGTTCAAGGACTTGTTCCCACCATATGAGCACATAGTCTTGGAACTCAAGTGATGCCATAGCAATCTTGTTCTCTTCCTCATAGTTGTGCAAACGAAAGATTTTGTCGACCTTCAATGCCCATGAGAGGTACTCTTCAGGATCATTGCTTCCATTGAACTTGGGCATTGTAAACTTGAGCTTGCCATAGCGTTTCTCTTCATTGTGTTGTTGGCGATGATGATGATGACGTCCTTGACATGGAGGATAGTCATCCTCATGTTTCTCTTGGCGCGGAGGAAGTCCATGATCAACTTGCTCTTGTTGAACTTGAGGTTGAGGTGGAGCTTGACGAGCTTGTGGAGGAGCTTGTGGAGCTTGACGTTGCACACGTGGTTGGTAGTTCCTCTCTTGGATTTCTTCTCGAAGGGCTTCCTCTTGATTGCGCTGCTTGCGATTGCGGTTGGCAATGGCTCGGCTCGAATCTTGAAGGGCACGTTGCGCCTCAAGAGCTTGTGCTTCTCGTTGTTGTTGTTGAAGACGTTGAGCCTCGGCGTCTTGTTCCTCTTGGTGTAGACGCGCTCGTTCTTCTTCTTGGCGTCGTAGTCGTTGTCGTTCTTGAGCTTGCGCAAAAGCGACTTGGTTTGATTGGGGTCGAGGGATTTGCTCATCGACTTGCTCTTGTGAATGCTTGTCATGTAGCGGGTTCCGAGATGCATGCTGGTCTTGACGCGCAACTCGTCGAAGAGTGTTCGATGACGGTGTACTTGAGTCGGAGAAGGTGTCGTCGGAGTGTCGACTTGAGCGGCTCCGTCTTGAGGATGAAGATGTGGAAGGATGCCGTTTCCTCATGAAGGCGCGGATCTCGTCCATTCTTGCATCATTCTCTTGCTTGTGAGCGTCGAATTTGTTGTCGAAGTAGTCCCCCATTGCTTGTTGCTCTTGGTGTAATGCCTTTTGAGAAAGTCACGATTGAGAAAGTCTCATCGTGGTCAACCCCTTGAACTTATCGAAAACCTTTTCCGACAAGTCGAGCTTTGTAGACAGTAACATTACCATCTGGGTCAGTCTTGTTCTTGAAGATCCATTTATTCTCTATAGATTGCCGATCATCGGGTAAGTCAACCAAAGTCCATATTTTTTTCTCATACATGGATCCTATCTCAGATTTCATGGCCTCAAGCCATTTATCGGAATCTGGGCTCATCATAGCTTCTTCATAGTTCGTAGGTTCGCCATGGTCTAGTAACATGACTTCCAGAATAGGACTATCGTACCACTCTAGTGTCGATCGTCTTCTGGTTGACCTACAAGGTTCGGTAGTAACTTGATCTGAAGTTTCATGATCATTACCTTCTTCTCTAGTTGCTGTAGGCATCATGGGAACGGATTTTTGGATGAGCTACTTTCCAAATTGAGAGAAGGTACAATTACCTCACCAAGTTCTACTTTCCTCCCACTCACTTCTTTTGAGAGAAACTCCTTCTCTAGAAAGCTTTCATTCTTGGCAACAAAGATCTTGCCCCTTCGAATCTGTGGTAGAAGGTGTACCCAATTGTTTCCTTAGGATAACCTATGAAGACGCACTTCCCCGATTTGGGTTTGAGTTTATTAGGCTGAAGCCTTTTGACATAAGCGTCGCAACTCCAAACTTTAAGAAACGGCAGCTTAAGTTTATTGCCAAACAACAGTTCATACGGTGTCATCTCAGTAGATTTAGAATGTGCCCTATTTAATGTGAATGCAGCTGTCTCTGATGCATAACCCCAAAACGATAGGGGTAAATCGGTAAGAGACATCATAGATCACACCATATCTAATATAGTAGGGTTACGACATTTGGACACACCATTACACTGTGGTGTTCTAGGTGGCGTGAGTTGTAAAACTATTCCACATTGTTTTAAATGAAGGCCAAACTCGTAACTCAAATATTCGCCTCCGCAATCAGATCGTAGAAACTTTACTTTCTCGTTACGATGATTCTCCACTTCTCTCTGAAATTCTTTGAACTTTTCAAATGTTTCAGACTTGTGTTTCATTAAGTAGATATACCCATATCTGCTCAAATCATCTATGAAGGTTATAAAATAACGATACCCGCCAAGTGCCTCAACACTCATCGGACCGCATACATCGGTATGTATTATTTATAATAAGTCATTGGCTTGCTCCATTGTTCTCGAGAACGGAGTTTTACTCATCTTGCCCATGAAGCATGGTTCACAAGTATCAAATGATTCATAATCAAGTGATTCCAAAAGTCCATCTGCATGGAGTTTCTTCATGCGCTTTACACCAATATGACCTAAACGGCAGTGCCACAAGTATGTTGCACTATCATTATCAACTTTGCATCTTTTGGCATCAATATTATGAATATGTGTATCACTACGATCGAGATTCAATAAACCATTAACATTGGGTGTATGATCATAGAAGGTTTTATTCTTGTAAACAGAATAACAATTATTATCTATCTTAAATGAATAACCGTATTGCAATAAACACGATCCTATCTTGTTCATGCTCAACGCAAACACCAAATAATATTTATTTAGGTTCAACACTAATCCCGAAAGTATAGGGAGCGAGTGTGTGATGATGATCATATCAATCTTGGAACCACTTCCAACACACATCGTCACTTCACCCTCAACTAGTCTCCATTTATTTTGCAACTCCTGTTTCGAGTTACTAATCTTAGCAACCGAACATGTATCAAATACCCAGGGGCTACTACGAGCACTAGTAAGGTACACATCAATAACATGTATATCAAATAAACTTTTGTTCACTTTGCCATCCTTCTTATCCGCCAAATATTTGGGGTATTTTCGCTTCCAATGACCATTTCCTTTGCAGTAGAAGCACTAAGTTTCATGCTTAGGTCCAGCTTTGGGCTTTTTCACGGGAGTGACAACTTTCTTGCCATTCTTCTTGAAGTTCCCTTTATTTCGCTTGCCCTTTTACTTGAAACTATTGGTCTTGTTTAACCATCAACAATAGATGCTCTTTCTTGATTTCTACTTTTGCCGAAGTTCTAGCAGCTTGGTGATAGTGACTAGAGAACTCTATCAATCACTATCTTATCTAGAAGATTAACTCCCACTTGATTCAAGCGATTGTAGTACCCAGTCTTCTGAGCACATGCTCACTAGCTGAGCTATTCTCCTCCATCTTGTAGGCAAAGTATTTGTCAAAGGTCTCATACCTCTCGACATGGGAATGAGTCTGAAATACCAATTTCAGCTCTTGGGACATCTTATATACCCTGTGGCGTTCAAAATGTTTTTGAAGTCCCGGTTCTAAACCGTAAAGCATGATGCACTAAACTATCAAGTAGTCATCATATCGATCTTGCCAAACGTTCATAACATCTGCATCTACTCCTGCAATAGGTCTGTCACCTAGCGGTGCATTAAGGACATAATTCTTTTGTGCAGCAATGAGGATAATCCTCAGATCATGGACCGAGTCCGCATCATTGCTACTATCTTCTTTCAACTTCGTTTTCTCTAGGAACATATCAAAAAACATAGGGGAGCTACCATGCGAGCTATTGATCTACAACATAATTTGCAAATACTATCAGGACTAAGTTCATGATAAATTAAAGTTCAATTAATCAAATTACTTAAGAACTCCCACTTCGATAGACATCCCTCAAGTCATCTAAATGATACGTGATCCAAATCAACTAAACCATGTCCAATCATCCCGTGAGATGGAGTAGTCATCAATGGTAAACATCTCTATGTTGATCATATCTACTATATGATTCACGTTCGACCTTTCGGTCTCCAGTGTTCTGAGGCCATGTCTGTACATGGTAGGCTCGTCAAGTTTAACGCGAGTATTCTGCATGTGCAAAAATGTCTTGCACCCGCTGTATGTGAACATAGAGCCTATCACACCCGATCATCATGTGGTGTCTCAGCACGACGAACTACTGCAACGGTGCATACTCAGGGAGAACACTTATACCTTGAATTTAGTTAAGGGATCATCTTATAATGCTACCGTCGTACTAAGCAAAATAAGATGCATAAAAGATAAACATCACATGCAATCAAAATATGTGACATGATATGGACATCATCATCTTGTGCTTTTGATCTCCATCTCCAAAGCATCGTCATGATCTCCATCTTCACCGGCTCGACATCTTGATCTCCATCGTTGCGTCGTGGTCATCTCGCCAAGTATTGCTTCTACAGCTATAGCTAACGCATATTGATAAAGTAAAGCAATTACATGGCGTTTGCATTTCATACAATAAAGAGACAATCATAAGGCTCCTGCCAGTTGCTGATAACTTTTACAAAACATGATCATCTCATACAATAACGTATATCACATCATGTCTTGACCATATCACATCAGAACATGCCGAAACCCGCCACAAAAACCACAACGGTGATTTATCAAGTTTGCTATTTTAACCTTCAGCAAGGACCGGTCGCAGTCAAATTTGATTCAACTAAAGTAGGATAAAACAGACACCCGTCGGCCACCTTTATGCAAAACTAGTTGCATGTCTGTCAGTGGAACCGGTCTGATGAACGTGGTCATGTAAGGTTGGTCCGGGACGCATCATCCAACAATACCGCCGAATCAAAAATAAGACATTGGTGGTAAGCAGTATGATGGTCACCGCCCACAACTCTTTGTGTTCTACTCGTGCATATCATCTACTCATAGACCTGGCTCAAATGTCACTGTTGGGGAACATAGCATGCAATTTCAAAAAAAATCCTACGATCGCGCAAGATCTATCTAGGAGATGCATAGCAACGAGGGGGAGAGAGTGTGTCTATGTACCCTCGTAGCCCGAAAGCGGAAGCGTTTGACAACGTGATTGATGTAGACGAACTTCTTCTAGCTCCGACCGATCAAGCACCGAACATACGACACCTCTGAGTTCTGCACACGTTCAGCCTGGTGACGTCCTCACCTTCTTGATCCAGCAAGTCGGTGAGGTAGTGGATGAGTTCCGGAAGCACGACGATGTGGTGACGGTGATGGTGAAGTGATCTCCAAAGGGCATCACCTAAGCACTGCGAAAATATGACCGAGGGAGTAAACCATGGAGGGGGCGCCGCACATGGCTAAGATTATGTCGTGGGTGTGTTAGGCCCCCCTCCTGATATATATAGGTGGGAGGGAGAGGGCAGAGGCCAAGGGGGTGCCTCAAGTGGGGCCGAATCCCACTTGAGCTCCTGCCCTGGTTCGGCCTCCCCCTTCCTTGTATAGGTGCCAGGGGGAGGAAGGGGGAGGTGGCGCCCTCCTTTCCTTTCTCCCTTGAGGAGGGGAAGGAAGGAGGGACTTGTCCTCCCCCCTTTCCTTTCCCTAGGGATGGCCGGCCTGGTGGAGGGGCGAGACAACCCCTTGTGGGCTGGTCAGTCCCCTCCTTGGGCCATTAAGCTCATATCTTTTGCCAGGGGTGCCCGGAACCCCTTCCGGTGACCCAATATGTACTCGGTACCCTCCAAAACACTTCCGGTGTTCGAATATCATCGTCCTATATATCAACCTTTACTTCTCGGCCATTTCGAGACTCCTTGTCATGTTTGTGATCTCATCCGGGACTCTGAACAACATTCAATCACTAAATCACATAACTCATATAATACTATATTGTTATCGAACGTTAAGTGTGTGGACCCTATGGGTTCGAGAATTATATAGACATGACCGAGACACCTCTCCGGTCAATAACCAATTGCGGAACCTGGATGCCCATATTGGCTCTGACATATTCTACGAAGATCTTTATCGGTCAAACCGTTATGACAACATACGTAATTCCCTTTGTCCATCGGTATGTTACTTGCCCGAGATTCGATCGTCGGCATCTCTATACTTAGTTCAATCTCGTTACCAGCAAGTTTCTTTACTCGTTCTGTAATACATCACCTCGTGACTAACTCCTTAGTCGTTTGCTTGCAAGCTTATGATGTGTATTACCGAGAGGCCCAGAGATACCTCTCCAATACTCGGAGTGACAAATCCTAATCTCGATCTATGCCAACCCAAAAAACTCCTTCGGATATACCTGTAGAGCATCTTTATAATCATCCAGTTACGTTGTGACGTTTGGGAGCATATAAGGCATTCCTCCGGTATCGAAGGAATATGTATTTGACATGAAGAAAACAATAGCAATAAAACTAAACGATCAATATGCTATGATACCGGATGGGTCTTGTCCATCACATCATTCTCCTAATGATGTGATCATGTTTATCAAATGACAACACATGTCTATGGTTAGGAAAATTTAACCATCTTTGATCAACGAGCTAGTCTAGTAGAGGCTTACTAGGGACACGGTATTTTGTCTATCTATCCACACATGTATCATGTTTCCAGTTAATATAATTCTAGAATGAATAATAAACATTAATCTTGATATAAGGAAATATAAAGTAACAACTCTATTATTGCATCTAGGGCATATTTCCTTCAAGTGCAGCAAAATATGTGCTGGTGTAGTCATTCGTGTAGATTCCCACAGTTAGAATTTACGACTTCCCAACCGTGGGAACCTCCCCACCCCCTTGAACAAAGATAAAAAAACATGATATATCTACCCATATCAACGCGTATGGAATTTACAGTTCAGCGGAACTTCATCGTCCAAAGCTAATCTATGCCGGAGAACTAAAGATAGGGTGGAGTAGCCTTTGGACGGTGGAGCAATTTCCATGGAGTGAAATAGAGAGAGAGTGGCAGCCCTTGCATCACATTGGTTGCAATTTAGGGGATGTCCCCTCACATATATATAGAAGCATGGGAGATAGGGCTGCATTGGAGGAGGCACCTCCTCCTAGGGCCGGCGAACCAAGAGGTTGGTGCCCCACCAAAGCTTAGCCTCCCAAGTGGCTTTGCCCCCAAGCAAAAAAGGGGGCGCGCACTATTTTGGCCTTTTAGGCCCATGTGGCCGCACCCCCACCCCCTCCCTGCCACTTGGGATTGCCAAGTTGGCAACCCTGCAACACCATATATATGTTTTTCAGAGGTTCCAGAACACTTTGAAACCCTCGTTGATCTTCCGGTGATTTTTCAGGCTCCTAGGACTTTCCCGTTTTTTCGAAACTTCTCCGGTTTTCTCCGAAACATTTACCGAAACATTTTTATCTTCTCAAACTTTTTCGGTGAATTACTCAAGAAGCTAACACTTCTAATACTAACAAACTAGTGAACCTTAAGCATGTGACCCCGCAAGTTTCGTGAAGTGCAGAAATGACCCAGAACTCCTTCCGTCAATGATCAATAGCGAAACCTTAGACATCCATGTTGACCCCTACACTTACAAATTATTCATCATGTGAACCTTAGTTTCTCGTACACAATTCCTTTGCTTCGTGATACTTTACAAAACACGATGCAAGACGTATCGGTATCCATGTGAAGTAACTCTTATACTCATTAAACCAAGTTACCCTTGTTACCAATTTTGTTTTCTTTTCTCGTTTAGGTATTCCGGCATCCCCGTGGTCATATCATGTTGTGTCTGGACACGCGATGATGGATACTATCATGCTATTTGCACGGTAGATGTCATGGTATGGCTAAGAGAGATGAGAGCAAGGCTATGGTGTAGATCCGGGACGGGATTGGGCAACAACACATGGTGATATACCCAAGTCCGGGGCCCTCGTGTGGAGATAACACAACTACTCCTGCAAGGACCTTGATGTTGAACACATGGTGTACAAGATTGCTCCTGGAGCTGTATCAGAGGAGGAAGAAGAGGGCTCTAGGCTCAGCTCTCTCCCTCGCGCGCGCGCGTGTGTGTGTGTGCGTGCGTGTGTGTGTGCGCGTGTGTGTGTGTGAATGAATGTTCAGCTGGGGCCTCCCCCGTGAAGGCTCTCTGGGTCACCTTATAAGCACGATGCCCAAGAGACAACAGAGTGAGGGAGAGAGTAAAAAGGGGGTCCATGCGACCCGGTTGACTGCTCCGTCTTGTCCCGCGAGGTCACGCAGTGGGTGGCAGCATTTGTCAATAGTGCCCAACTGTAGCGGTATGGTTGTCTAGACAGTTTGTCAGCCATAGCGTCTTCTGATCGTGTCCGATGGGACGCCTCATTTTGACTTTGCGCAGCCAGTGCAATTAGAGAGGAGGCAGACGGCCACCATGGCAAAGGGGAGCCAGCCACCATGGCTAGCTTGGATGCAACCGACCACCATGGCTGCCCAAGAGCAGCCGGCCATGGCTGCCCCTAGCAGCCAACCATGAGAGCCACAAAGTGGCAACCGGCCAGGGCCGCAGGGAGTACCCGACCATGGTCATGCCTGTAGCCGGCCATGACAGGCCTCCGGCAGTCGATCTTCTGACTGATTCTTCTTCGGTTGTTTTGTTGATTCGTGGGGTTTGGCATATCGGGGGTTACTCCGCTCGATAGATATCATAATACAGAAAGGGCACAAAGAATATCTCTTCATCGGTGGAGGATCAAATCTCAATCTTTAGCTATCAAGTCTCTCGACATACTTTTCCGATACACCCCAAAGTTGCCATTATAATCACCCTGTTACGGGTAACGTTGCACGAACCCCAAAGTACACCGTCCGACATGAAACTACAATGATATTCTCATGGTCTAAGTAAGTGAGTATACGTAAACATTTGCATGATGATACTTATAACAATATGACGATGTGATCTTGAAGTATATCACTATTCACTAAGTTGGCTTTGTCCAACACCATTGTTCCGCCAACAGTGTGTTTACATTATTGCCAACATCCACTCTTACTTTAACAATGCCCATGGTCAGGAAAACATGATCGTCAACAATACACGGTGTTTATTATTTCACACATGGTAATGAGTTTCGCGCTGAATCTCATTTTCATGCCGACTCGAGGACCATCGCAACTATAGCATAGAAAGATAAACGGTAATTACAAACATGGAAATAAATAATAACATTTCTTATTGCCTCTAGGGCATCCTTCACATAATTGCTCTGTCTCACATGTTTGGGATGGTCAGATGCTCAAACTCATATTCGAGAGAAGTGTTGACTCTGAATTCTTGCCCAAATGGAATGACCTTTTGTTTAGGGTGAACCTTTTTTGTTTCTAATTATAACGCCGGCCAACTTATATGGCTGTTGGAAGCATCTAGAACATATGCCACCAGATCCTTCTAGATATGATTAATTTTGGTGGGGTTTCTGCCTCTTTTTGGAAGATACCTATTCCTCCCAATTATGATGTTTGAATTGCATGTTGCTAATGACCAAATTTTGACTAGAGATAAATTAGGTAAGAGACATCATATTGTGGACTTAACCTCTTTATTTTGTGGTGAAATGGAGAATGTTCACCACTTGGCTTTTGATTGCATTGTTGCTAGGGTGACTTGAAGTGTATATCTGGAATTTCTATTTTTACATCACCTTGATCTATACATGATCTTTTTAAGATGTGGACTCATAGTAAAAACCTGGCGGTTGTGAGCATGTCTTGCATTGCTACCTTGTGGAGCTTGTGGAGTGTTCATGATGAAATGTGCTTTCAGGGGTTGGTTTGGACAGATGTCAGAGTCTTACGGGGAAGAGTAAGTGCGCTTCTTCACCAATGGAAGATCCTTCACGATGATTCTCACTATGTTCGTGCGGAGGTGCTTACTACGTCTGGATCGGCAAAGAGGCAAACTGCTGAGAATCGGTTGGTCCTGATCTTACCTGTGGATGGGACCGGCGAATAACAATGCGCCTACCTGAGAGACAACACCAACTGGTGCACCGCTGATTCAATAGCAGGGCTAGCTGTGCTTGTTCGTTTGTTTTGGCAGCGTCCTTTCCATAGGGTACATTCTGTTTCCTTTTGTAAAGCCCTGTAATGTTGAATTCTGGCTCAGCTACTCTTTGGCTTGGCCTGAGCACTGTTAACAGTCGTGCATGCTTTGCTTGCCTCGTTCCTAATAAAAATGGGGCTGGGGGAACCCCTTTTAATGAAAAAGATCATTTTGAGACAGTGTGGTGGTGCTCCATCCGACAAGGGTCTGGTATACCGAAGGGGATGGCCATGGTTCTTGTATTCCAGCCCACAGTGGCTCCAGCTGAGGCCATGCGTTGGATCTCCTCTTTGACGATGGCTCGAGGATAGTGACGGCAGGTTGCGTTGTTTCTAACTATAGGGGAGGGGTTCTGCTATCATCGTGGTTTTCAGACTTAACAGCTGTGTATCTTATGAGCTTGCACAATATGAGTTTCAGCTTAGTGAAGAGGGCTTGTAATGGTGTAGCTCATGATCTTTGCACAATATGCTAAGAGGGGTTTGGAAGCTGCGGTTTTGCGGCTTGAGGCACCCGGTGTATCCCGGAGCAACTCGCCAATGATTGTAAAGAGATTGTTATAAGTTAATAAAAACCATGGTTCCTGTAAAAATAAATCTGACATCCATGTGTGTAGTGCAGTCACAACTCACAACGTAAGGTAAGGTCAATGTCGACACTGTGGTTGCACTACTAGAGAAAAAACTATTACTGTAAGATTGAAATTATTTTACTGCCGGTTTTAGCACATGCTTGTACATATGTACAAATATCTATGTATGATTTTCAAATTTTCAACCCAAACTAAAAGTATATCTTTAGTGAAAAAATATTTTTAAAATTTTGACTGAAACCATGTCCAAAAGGTGACTTATATATGAAACAGAGGGAGTATCGCTGATGGATATGGTAGATAGCAAGGAAAAGGGCAAATTTGAATTCAGCATGGTCATCACAGAGAAAAATAGACACTGCAGGTTTAAACATGCACAGAAAATGTTTAACAAAGCCAAAAGGTACCGATTGAAGGTGCAAGTTGGGTTGAAGTTTAGATGCCTCAAAAAATTCTGCAACTGCAAGCAAGTTGTATCATTCTTTTGGAGGTCAATGTGTCGAGTCTAGTTTTGCTTTTTGAGAAGAGCGTCGAGTCAAGCTACCAGGTTACATACGAGCTAATGGAGTTTCCGGCCTCACCCTACGGGATGGAGTCGTGTACTGTCCAGCTTGCTACCCACTGGACAATGCAAAATATTATGATCTGCTGCATAAACGAGCAGACAGTAACAATGTGTGATTTTTCCGTCCCATGAATATGCTAGTCACTAGATCCGTCTGGCAGAACTAGAAAATAATAATCAGAAAACGAACTTAGTAGAGAGAAACCGGTTGGAAGTTAATCTCGTGCAAAAAGATCTAGTTGTATCGGTGTTGAATGCATCTCATGCACCACGAGCTTATCGACGATGACAGTGGAGCCGGTAGCATTGTTGAAAACGTACACCCCTGCCGCCTCATAGATGGCCTCAGTCGGGTACACCCGTGACGTCACCGTCAATCTCCCACCCATAACGAAGCTCTCCACAATGGAATGATCCACAAGAATCCTGGCGGATAATGCCTCTCCGTTGAGCACCAGAACGGTGCTGCCCACCACCCGCTTCACAACATTCCTGGCCAGCGATGACTGCGACTCGTCATGGCAGAAGTGGGTCCGGAGGCCCCCGTCGAGCCTCCTAGACACGTAGAAGTACATTGCCATTTGTTCACTGTGGCCGTTGGTGAGGAAGAGGCCAAAGGGGCCGAGTGCACCCCGGTTGGTGGCACCACCGCTAGTGCTGCAGTTGTAGCCGATGTCGGCCTCGTTGTGGGCTGCGATGTCAGAAGTGTTGAGGCGGAACGAGGCCTCTATGTCGAGCTGAGCGGCTTGGCGGAGATGTAGGGCGGTGATGGAACCAGTGCCAATGGTGATGCCACTGAGGTCAGTGGTGTTGTGACGGAGGGTCTCGATCTCCTCCACCGGCCATTGGAGGAGATTCGTCCGGGTCTTCTCGTCCAGCACCACCGTCCTCGGAATCGCCTACATCATACACCATTAATTAGAGAGTTCAGTAATTCAAGCTAGGTAAGTCCCTAGACCATGATGGCACTTTGATACCAGGAACCACTACCTTTTCTTATAGCTAATAAGATGTTTCTATTCGCCAATTTTTCTCTTGCCTACTCATGGATTCAGCAGGCAACTTAAAAGGTTCTCTTATGTGCTAAAAAGTACGAGGTGGCTTATACAAACATGATGGAAATGCTCAATTTGAACCTTTTTGAGTTAGATTTGATCTTCTTAGAGAGCCTAATGTTGAAATGAGTCGGGAAAAAAGCATAGCCAAAATATTTTTGAAGTCATAAATACAAAGAATTACTTCTTCCTTTCACTATTATAAGATGTTTTGGATATTTTAATATGAACTACATACGGACTGAAATGAATAAACAAACATACTAAAATGTGTCTATATACATCTGAATCGGAAAAAAATTAGAACATTTTGTAATAATGAACGGAGGGACTATTTATGTATCAATTATGCATAATGAATGAATGCAAGATGACAAATGCAAGTTAACGATCGCATTGTTGTCATATCTAAATATATCAAGCATGCATAGTGAACTAATGGAACTGATGATAGATGGTAAACACGTGGTAAAACATATCAAATTGATGTACAATAACGTCACCTGGAGGTTTGCCCATCCCTTGGCGAGGTCGGTCCGGTTGGAGTCTGTCTCACCAACATACGCCCACATCACACGTCGCCGTTTTGCCGGATCATAGAATGTCGTGGACGCAAAGAACTTTCCCCAATTGTACCTCAGTCCGATTCCCACATCTGCCTCCGGGTCCAGCGGTGTCCATGTGTTGGTCACCGCATCATACTTTCCCAATGCGTAGTAGTCATGTCGTTCATCGTCCATGCTCGCCTTCAGGACATACAACTCTTCCTGTGATGAGTTGCTGTTGCCCCCAACAGGGTAGAAGTCGACGCACTCCCACATGCCGGTGCCCTCGACGCGGTGGACCGGGCGCGGGATGAGCTCGAACTTGACGAAGTCTTTTGTCTTGTACATGAGGGCGACGCCAGCATGCCCGTTGTCGTCCTTGGACCCAATCATGGTGCGCCACGTGTTGTCGGACTTATCGAACCATGCTGTCATGGGGTCGCGGAAGTCCTTTTTGCTGGTCCCGGGGGGCGGAAGGAGCACAGGGTTGGCGGGGTGCTTGGTCCAAGTACGAAGGAGAGGATCATGAGGGTCAGCAGGTACGGCAAGGCACTGTACCTGGGCGAGGGTGTCGGTGTTCCCCGTGTAAAGCAGGACGACCTTGCCATTGGGAAGTATGGTGGCGGAGCCCGTCAGAACGCCGCTGATGTCGTACCATCGGTCGGGCACCATGGCGAGGGGTAGGTGGTGCCAGTGGACCATGTCCCGCGACACGGCGTGGCCCCACGAGATGTTGCCCCACGTGATGCCCTCTGGGTTGTACTGGTAGAAGAAGTGGTACCATCCACGGTAGTACATTGGAGCTGCATGTTTGCGTTTCAATTAATCAGCACGTTTCCTTGCCAATGGATAGGCATAAAAGTGAGGATTAAAAGTGATAATGATCCTACTCACTCACCGTTTGGATCTGCATGCATACATGCATGCATGTCGCCGGAGTACGTAAGCAAAAGGTAGTCAGTTTCTTTCTCCGGCAAGCAAACAAACAAAAAGACATCAAAAAAGGCAGCTAGCCATTGCCAGTCAGTTTCTTCTTCCAAACATAGAGCAAGGCGTCCGTGCCGGTGCCGGGGAAGAACATATAGGAGGATTTGAATCTGAAAACTCAATCTTGAATTTGATGGATTCCATACATACCGTTCATGTAGTTCTTCTCCGGCTGGAAATGGTACCCGGTGCGCTGCCACTGCAGCATGGCGTTGCTCCACGGGAAGCCATCGGCCTTATCGCCCGCCGTCTTCTCCGACGACGGCACGGCCGCCTCCTCCCGCCTGGCTCTCCGGAGACGGAGCACCGGGCTGACCACGTCGCCCAGGTCCCCCAACCTGGCCCCTGGGAGGAGCGCATGGGTGACCACGAGCACCACCAAGGCGGTGGCGCCCAGCACGGCAACGCACTCGCGCCACCTCAAGCCGCCGCCGCTCCGCTGCTGCATCGACGCGTACGTGTACAGGACCGGCGGCGTGCCCGCGCGTGACTTCATCGCGACGGCCGCCTCAACAAAACTGAAGAGGAAAGTTTTCGACAGGGGTCTTTCTTGAGTCTTAGAGAGCGCGATTTATAGCTGCGCCGAGGCTAGGGAACGTTACTACTAAATCATTAATTTAGACCCATCTTTTTTGTGTGAATGAATTTAGGCCCGTCTTAACCCAAAAGATATATATGTACTCCTATTAATTAATTTTTTAGGCACATGCATACAACAGACTTTAGTGAGTACCAATTTTAGGCATAACATTCAATGCTCCAAATTAACACTGCAGAGAGATCCAAACAAAATACAGTTGAGGAGAGCGGGCACGACCAAAATACATGGTTTCGGCCTCGCCGATCGAGCAAAAAGGGTAACAATCCTTATCATAATTGTCAGAAATAAAATGTATCACAATTTAGATAGACTAGACATGTCATGACGTGGTGTGGTCACATTGTTCATATACGCACTTAGCTCAAATTGACTTGTGAAGATGATGTGTGCATCTTCAAGCAGAATAAATGAAATGATATTCGTATTCAAAGTCTAAAAGTTTGAGTACAACATGCTTAAAAGGTCTCTTATTTCTGCAATGAATGGTTCGGTGATGATATAAGTAGTCAAAAGTTATCTCAACATGGTCATATCTTTTTTTTCGAATAACAGGCAGGCTCCTCCCCGGCTCCATTACTCAGATGGAACTAAAATAGTTCATACATCAGCTCAGTTAGAGGAGCAGTTCATCAAATAAGCGGAAAGCACAACTAGAGAGAAATAGTTCCAAATACACGACAAACTAAAAAAGAGATCCATGGCAGCACCGGCCAAGCAAAGCCGATGCAGCACTGTGGCGGCGTGTACACAGCTTGAGGCGACAGGCTGATGGCAAGTGTAGACATTGTTCATACGCACTTAGCTCAAATTGACTTATGAAGATGATGTGTGCATCTTCAGTCTGAATAAATAAAATGATATTTGTATTCAAAGTCTAAAAGTTTGAGTACAACATGCCTAAAAGGTCACTTATTTCTGATATGAAGGGCTCGATGATGATATGATAAATGGCAAGTAGTCAAAAGTTACCTCAACATGGTCATCACACAGTAAAATAGACACTATAGGCTGAAGACCTTTTGCAAAACCAAAAGTTACCGGTTGAAGCTGCATGTTCATCTGCATAAAAAACTTTACATTCCTCGTGGTAAAAGGGGTCCACACCATACCCACAATCAATGTAGAACTCGGTTATAGAGCATTCGAGACACTTATGGATCCTCGCACCTAGGTTCTTTTCCATGGGAAAGATGGGTCCTCGCCAGGTCAACACGGGGAATATGGAAAGTTTACCATGAAGGCTCTTCTCTAGCCCGATGTGCTCCATGCACTACGTGCACCAAGACCACGCCCAAGACATCCTCGCAAAATAATATAGAAAGATGGTGCATCTGAAGCCGATGGAATCTGATACCGAGGACCAGAAGGCCCCCAATAGTAAATTTGATGTCAAATCCACCGCATGGACGCGCAACATATTCTGTTTGTCAGTCGCCCGGTAGTGCATTAGTTCACATATGAAGGCCAGAAGAGCCATAAATTCACAAATTACCCCTAAAAGTGAGGCGAGTGAAGACAGTAATCCAAAAGGGAAATCTTGCAGTCTCTCTCTGTGTGTGTGTGTGTGCGCGCGCGCGCGCACCTGATGCACTAGAAGGATGGCAATGGCATGTTGTAATAAATAGTTGGATAACTAATTTATTAGAAGATATGCTAGGTGCCATAGAATTACCCCAATGCAACTAGGGCACATAAGGGGATCAAAGGAACACCTGTAGAATAAATGAATGGTGTGGTATGTAAATTCACACACTTGTAAAATGCCCCATAGCATGGCACCTAAAATTTCCAACATTCTCCTATAAATAGAGGATATCCCCTCACTTAGAGGGGGTTGTAAAATTTGAGTCTCTCTCCCATCTTGGGCATGGGAGAGAAGAGAGTGATAACAAGGATGCAGGGCCAGAGGTCAACGTGGGGTCAAAGCCGCATCAATCTTGGTGCTGCTAGGATCAGATCTAGGTGCATGACACGAAATGCCCAAGGTGACCTGACAAGCTCAAAGCGGCATGCAACGACCACGTACAAGTCAAGGCAGCACGACCAGGCATATTAGACCACAATGCGGATGGCTTCAAGGTGAGGTGCGAAGAACTTCAGAGCAAGAGAAGATCTTCAAATCAAGGGGATGAGGGCCAAAACGGCAGCCGGGTGTGTACTAAGTCACCTCAGGGGCATGTCGGAGCCCTAGATGTCTACCCTCCAAGCGACACCTAATTAAATTTGCCAAGAGCTAGAGTTGACTTAGGTTGCTTGCGAAGAGCTAGCGTCACCTTGATACACTAGTGAAGAACAACAGACACCTTTGGATACTAGCCCGGAGCTGGATTTTCCTTTAGTAGGTAGCCAACAGCCAACGTCGCCTTTACATGCTAGCCAAAAGCTAAAGTTGCCTTGGATTACTAGCCAAGAGCTCTAGAGAAGTAGTCCAAGGCTAGGGTCGTCCTCAGACAAAAATCTCATGCCGAGGATTGCTCCCAGCACTAGGCACCTCATGGACGACTATCTGTGTGGGATTCCTAGGAAACCATGACGGGAGGTGACGTAAGGCCAAGTGATAGAGAAGAAAGGAGATCCATGACTCATGAAGTCATCTACTGAACTGACTACCCTCGGACCGGGGTGCCTCCAAACGTATTGTTCTACATTCGACTTCATATCATAAAGAATTCTCCAAACACAAGCAACTATGTCGATGTGAAGGCCTAGTTTAGTCACCGATACTTCCACGTATCTTCTACACCCCTAAATGTAGAAATATTGATCACAATTTGCACGAAACAAATCAAGTGATTTGTTTGGTATATGCATATATCAACTTTAACTGTGTATGCAATTAATAAATTTTAGAGCTCTTACATGGTATAGGCCACTACAGGTTGTAGGAGTTGATACCATGATAGTGATCTAATAGAGAAGGCAACTTAGTTTAGATATTAAACATCTTGCTTGATAAGAATAAATGTAAAGAAATGAGGAAGTATTGGTTTGGATCCATTTCTTTTCCACATGAAATTTAGTTTCAATTAGTTACTGACTCCACCTATTTGGATTTGGATGTGTATTGGGTGAATTTGGCAGACATTTTTAGGCAAGTTGCTCTTTGTTCTTGATCAATGGTAACAGGGATAGTGATTTGATCACGAGGTTTGAAGAGTGAAAGATGGAATCCAAAATAAGCGATTAGGCATAAGAAGCAAGATTTTAAGGTTTGGTATTAGAGCTTATTCGTTTGTGAAGGAAGTATGTATCAATGAAGTCCTTCGAAGGGTTGTGATTTCTTGGGTCATGTTGCATAGTTGCCACTGTGGCTCAATGTAGGTCGTAATTACCCTCTTATTGTAAGATGCTACAACCAATCGCTCGAGAGATAGATCATCAGCCAAAACTAGTCCCTCATGACATGCCAATGCTTCCAACGTAGCAGGATCCATCACGCCCAAATAGATAATTAATTGATGAGGAGCCAAATTAAGTAGATAAGTTCACTGCTTCCGTACACAACTCTGGTTGAACCCCGATATGGGTTTGATCTCCATTTAGCAGAACCCGGACATTGCGGAATCCAGCTCGTCCATGGCGGGCAACTAGTAGGAGCAGCTGGTGTTTGTGAAGTCAATGGCTTCACAAAAGATGATAGATTTGCCAAATTATATTGACTAAACAATGTGCAGGTACAAGCTTTGAAATTAACTCTGAGGCATAGCAACTACAACTGGACGCCCCCTATTTTCCCCGAAACACTCGGGCGTTCTGCTCGGTCACTGTACAAACACAAAATTCCACCTAACTGGACCTGGCAAATCCGGCCCAAATACCTGGGCTGACCAGCACTCCCCATAGCTGGCCCACTTCCGGGTGGATATGGGGACGCCCGGATGCGCCCGCCAAGTAAGACTGGCTGCAAGGGTCCGCGCCAATTTGCTTGAAGACGCCCCCCCCCCCCTTCTTGCGTGACTAGCCCTCTTCCTCTTCTCTTCTCTGCCTCGTCCGCATAGCTGGCGTCGTAGTTCCGCCGCCATCGTTGCTCTGCCATCATCCCCAACCCACAGCTTCACAAATGGAGGCCCCAACCAACACCGTTGCTAATTGTGTCGCAACTAATCAAGGTTGCCGCCACCGGATGCTACCCGAGTACATCCAACTCCCCCGGATATACAACTCCCACTCTATGTGTTCGATCAAATGTGTGAGAAGATTTTTTTTATTCATTGGGTCATTTCTAGGTCATCGATGGATTGATCGTGAAATGATGGCTATGGAAACATGGACCTTGTTGAATTCTTATTAAATGAGTTCATTGATTTTTTGGATTTGGACGATGGGGATGTTGAAATCGTGATGATGATGATCATCCAAGAGGAAATGGAGAAGGCAGAGGAGCATGTACTGAACTTCAAGGGTTCCATAAAGTGTCGGAGAGTTCCCGGGAAAGAATTGCCGGTGCTCAGGTTTTGTACACGGACTACTTCACAATTGACCCAATATACCATTAAGGTTTCTTTCGTTGTCGCTTACGAGTGAGCGGGGAATTGTTCTTGCGCATAGTGACTACCTTGGAGAAGGCTGATGACAAATTCAAGCTTAGGAAGGATTGTTGCGGACAACTTTCTATCTCTCCTCTGTAGAAATGCATGGTTGCTCTCAGGATGATTGTTTATAGTAAGGCTACAAATGCAATTGATACTAAATTCGGACGGGAGAGACAGTGGTCATGAACACCATGATGCATTTGCACTTATTGTGGTGAAGGTGTTTGGACCAGAGTAGCTGAGAGAGCAAACTATTGAGCACACGGAATTATTATTGGCAATTGGAGCAGCAAGAGGATTCTCATATATGTTGGATTCAGTTGATTGCATGCACTGGCAATGGAAGAATTACCCAAAAGGTTTGTGTGGGCAATACCTTGGTAACCTCAAAGAAGCCACCATCATACTTGAAAATAGATGCAACGAAGGACTTGCGGATTTGGCATGCTTTCTTTGGCACGTCTAGTTCGTGCAATGACATCAATGTGCTCCAAAGTTCTCCCTTGTTTAGGAGACTGTGATGGGGAAGCTCCGCCATGCAAATACACCGTCAACGGGAACAACTACGACATGGGGTACTACCTTGCGAATGGTATTCGTCCTCAATGGGCGATGTTTGTGAAGACCATATCCGATGCCCATGCAAAAAAACAAAGCTTCTTTGTAAGAATGCAAGAGGGAGCTAGGAAGGATGTGGATATGTCATTCGGAGTGCACCAAGCTCGTTGGGGTATTGTTTGTGGAGCTGTAATGATGTGGGAAATGGAGACACTTTTGGAAGCTCATGACATGTTGCATAATCTTACACGATATGATTGTCGAGGAAGAGGGTGAAGGGGTAGCCTGCACACATGATTTTCAGAAGCTCGATACTCAGGTTGGCCTCCCGAAACAAGAGGGGTAGCATATTGCCAACTTTCTAGAGATGCATCAACAACTACGATATTGTGCATATGCAACTTTTTTTTGATCTTGTGGAGCATATATCGATCCATGCTAGAAATCAGTAAACTTTCTTTTTAATTTTTCAACTATGCACTAGGAACATTTTTATGTTTGCACTATGGTTTAATTATGTATTTTTAAATATGAATAATTTGTATCTGTGTGCACTACTGATACGTCTCCAATGTATCTATAATTTTTTATTGTTCCATGCTCTTATATTATCATTCTTGGATGTTTTACAATCATTTTATAGTCATTTTATATTATTTTTTGGCACTAACCTATTGACCCAGTGCCCAATGCCAGTTGCTGTTTTTTGCTTGCTTTTACATCGTAGGAAATCAGTATCAAACGGAGTGCAAACACCACGTAACTCCTTGGAGAATTTTGATGGACCAGAACACCCAGGATGGGCAAGAGCAGCACCTGGGGGTGCCCCGAGGGGGGCACAACCCACCAGGGCGCGCCTGGGCCCCCAGGCGCGCCCAGGTGGGTTGTGCCCACCTCGGGTGCCCCCTGGACCGCATCTTTACCCTATAAATTCACAAATATTCTGAAACCCATCGGGGTTAACCTAGATTAGAAGTTCTGCCGCCGTAAGGTCTTTGTATCCACGAGATCCAATCTAGACCCCGTTCTGGCATCCTACCGGAGGGTGGAATCATCTGCGGTGGCCATCTTCATCATCCCGGTGGCCACCACGATGAGGAGGGAGTAGTCCACCCTCGGGGCTGAGGGTTTGTACCAGTAGCTATGTGTTTGATCTCTCTCTCTCTCGTGATCTATATCATGGGCTTTGTTAATATAGTCTGATCATATGATGTTTCTCCCCTCTATACTCTTGTTATGATGAATTGAATCTTTACCCTTCAAAGTTATTGTCTTGTCTGATTGAATATTCAGAGATGAGAACACATGATATATGTCTTGCAATATGAATTCTTGAGGTGACAATGAGGTATCTTATTGATTCACTTGATATGTGTTATGGCATTCAACTCGCGGATTCCCGCGGTGATATTGGGGTAATCTATGCATAGGGGTTGATGCACGTTTTTCTCTGACGAAAACTTTGGGGTCTCTTTATAGTTCTTTGTGTGGATTAAGCATTATGAATATGAATTTTCTTTGGTGTTATTCTAGTACGAACTCTAGGATAGATCGAACGGAAAAATAGCTTTGTGTTATTTTAGTACGAACTCTTGAATAGATCGAATGGAAAGAATAGCTTTGAGTTGGTTTCGTGCCCTACAAACAATTCCTATCTTTTGTTCTCCGCTAATAGGAACTCGGGAGTGATTCTTTATTCCACTTTGAGGGATAATCATCTTATATTTACTAATTGGAAGCACATACGAGGTTCCACGTTAATCCACATCAACAAAATTAATTTAGCCATCGGATTTAAAATTCGATGGTCAAGATCTATTAAAAGATGTTGCTTCCTTAAAAAAAACACGTACGCATATAGGAAGTTTAAGTTGACACGTTTAGAAAGGTGTCCCCAACACCCATCTCCAATTAAAAAATAAAGTAAACACCACATACATAGATTGGAAGTTTAAGTTGACACGTTTAGAAAGGT
>NC_041386.1:743736443-743753703 GCF_002162155.2 Triticum dicoccoides | reverse complement strand
GCTGGATGCTGCTTCTTTTGAGAAAAAAACTATCACGTACATATAGAGGATGAATCTGACACGTACAAAATTAATTTAGCCATCAGATTTAAAATGTGATGGTCAAGATTTATTAAAACATGTTGCTTCCTTTAAAAGAAATAAACAACACGTACATATATTGGAATAAGATGACATGCTCAAAAAAGTTTAAGCTAACACTTTCAGAAAGGTGTCCCCAACACCCACGTCCAATTCCTCAGAAATATTAAATAATGCTGCTTCTTTAAAAAAACACTACGTACATTCATAGGATCAAGCTGGACTTTGCTTCTTTTGAAAAAAAAAAACACCACATACATACATAGGATGAAGCTGCCACGTACAAAAAAGTGTCCCCAACACCTACGTCCAAATTCTAAACAAATAGAAATATTGTGTGTGCCTTCTTCCCTTAAAAGGGCAAGCAAAGATATGTCCAAATATTGTCCAAATGAGAAGTCCTCAGATCCCACGGCTCATGTGTCAATCCGAAAAAAACAAATCCACACACGTACAAGAGATGGACCTCAAACCTCCCTTTCTCAGAAAAGGAGAGTCTTCCTGATTTTGAAAAATGAATTTTTTTTACGTTGGAGTAGAGGAATGCCAGACATGTTGCCAATGTTATCGAATTCCTCTCTGTATTCTCGAAGTTGTAACAACAGATAAGGTGCGAGCCTTAACACCACACCTAGATGAGCCCACTGGTGATGTCCATGGCCAGTCTTGGGGAGGCTGAGTGGGTACTTGCCATCTGAGATGTCGAGGATGAAGGCTCCAAAACAGTTAGTCTCTACCCATCTATCGGCTGAAGAGCCATGTTTGCCCTAGAGCTCATTGACCACGATGTTCCAATCTTGGGATTCGACTGGATGATCGCTGAGGAGACAGGCGCCGAAGCCAAATGAAGAAGGAGAAGAAGTGAAGACGCTATTACAACCATGACTGCAACAACCATGCGTGTGCATTTTCCTCTCCTACGAAAGCAACACAGCTCCAGGGTGGCCCTCACATCATGTTCCATCTTCCAATGGTGCCATGCATCCTACCTAATACAATAAAGCACTTTGTTTATCAGGTTAGCCCTCACGTTCAGTTAATGTATTAAAGCAATTTATTTACCAGCTAAACACACTAGAGATTTCTATATTTATTTCTTATTATGTTGCATAGTTATCATAAAAGAAATCTGACATCTTTTTCAGTATTGTGATTTTATTGTATATGATAGTCTAAAAATATAATGGTCCGTTGATATAAATCCTAAAATTACAAGTGGCAATTTAGAGGTGTGTTCATAGCCATGATTTTTTAGTCTAAAGAAACTATGTATGGTCGCTATTGCAGAGAGAGTGTATGAGATACATTAGTATAAGTGTACAACAACTGAAATACTTTTGAGATATGTCATCGGTCGAGTTGATCTGAATGATTTTGTCACAATTAAGGAATTTGAGTGTTATTAAAGTTGTTTATTTCTTTAGTTATTTGGATAGGGCACTAAAATTGGCGCTGCACAAATCTCTCTGAAGTTGCATTTGTCAATGACTGTGGCATCGCTTATTTCAGAAACTTAATAGGTAGTTAAAAAAATACTTTAAGCTATAAGGGACATGACTATCGCCAATATTTTCTAATATCTTCATATTATGTTTTTTATTCTAGATTGTTTGTTCTTTTTATAAATAATAAAATATGAATTAAATGAACACAAAGATAACCTGGAACCATATAAATAATCAATTTCACTATACATACTCTAAAGTATGGAGAACCAATGTTTTAAATATACAGAATAATGCTGAAAAGTAGTTCCCCCGTGCTGGTGCACGGGTTGAGGACTAGTATGATCTAACTGTTTTAGCATTGTTGAGAGGTTGCACTAGCGAAAGTACAGACCCTGGGCCTCATTTTTAATCATTGCAATACCGTTTTTGTGCCCGTTTACTATTTGCTACCTTGCTATTTTTATTTATTCAGATTATAAAAATATATTTCTACCATCAATATTACACTTTTATCACCATCTCTTCGCCGAACTAGTGCACCTATACAATTTGCCATTGTATTGGGTGTGTTGGGGGACACAAGAGACTTTTTGTTATTTAGTCGTAGGATTGCTTGAGAGAGACCATCTTGATCCTACACCACCCATGGATTGATAAACCTTAGGTCATCCACTTGAGGGAAAATTGCTACTGTCCTACAAAACTCTGCGCTTGGAGGCCATGTTGGAAATATGCCCTAGAGGCAATAATAAAATGATTATTACTATAGTTCCTTGTTCATGATAATTGTCTATTATTCATGCTATAATTGTGTTATCCGGAAATTGTAATACATGTGTGAATACATAGACCACAACATGTCCCTAGTGAGCCTCTAGTTGACTAGCTGATTGATTAACAGATAGTCATGGTTTCCTGACTATGGACATTGGATGTCATTGAGAACGGGATCACATCATTAGTAGAATGATGTGATGGACAAGACCCAATCCTAAGCATAGCACAAGATCGTGTAGTTCGTTTGCTAGAGCTTTTCTAATGTCAAGTATCATTTCCTTAGACCATGAGATTGTGTAACTTCCGGATACCGTAGGAGTGCTTTGGGTGTACCAAACTTTACAACATAACTGGGTGGCTATAAAGGTATAATACAGGTATCTCCGAAAGTGTCTGTTGGGTTGACACGGATCGAGACTGGGATTTGTCACTCGGTATGACGGAGAGGTATCTCTGGGCCCACTCGTTAATGCATCATCATAATGAGCTCAATGTGACCAAGTGGTTGGTCATGGGATCATGCATTACGTGACGAGTAAAGTGACTTGCCGGTAGCGAGATTGAACGAGGTATTGGGATACCAATTGACAAAGGGAATTGTATACGGGATTACTTGAATCCTCGACATCATGGTTCATCCGATGAGATCATCGTGGAACATGTGGGAGCCAACATGGGTATCCATATCCCGCTGTTGGTTATTGGCCGGAGAGCTGTCTCAGTCATGTCTGCATGTTTCCTGAACCCGTAGGGTCTACACACGTAAGGTGATGCTAGGGTTATTAGGAAGACTTGTAAGTGATTACCGAATGTTGTTCGGAGTCCCGGATGAGATCCCTGATGTCACGAGGAGTTCCCGAATGGTCCAGAGGTAAAGATTTATATGTGGGAAGTTGTCATACGGTCACCGGAAAAGTTCGGGGGCTTATCGGTATTGTACCGGGGCCACCGGAGAGGTTCCGAGGGTCCACCGGGAGGGGCCACCTCTCTCGGAGGGCCTCATGGGCTGTAGTGGGCAGGGAACCAGCCCCTAGAGGGCTGGGCGCACCCCCCTTGGTCCCATGCGCCTAGGGTTTGGGGGGAACCCTAGAGGGGACGCCCCCCTTGCTTGGGGGGCAAGCCCCCTCCCCTTGCCCCCCCCTCTAGATATCATCTAGAGGAGGCCGGCCCCCTTCCCCCTTCCCCTATAAATAGAGGGGCGAGGGAGGGCTGCACACGACATCCAAGGTGCAGCCCCTCCCCTCCCCAACACCTCTCCTCCTCCGTTAAGAGCCTGGCGAAGCCCTGCCGGAGTACTGCCTCTCCACCACCACCACCACGCCGTCGTGCTGCTGTTGGAGCTCTCTTCCTCAACCTCTCCCTCCTCCTTGCTGGATCAAGGCGCGGGAGACGTCTCCGCTCCGTACATGTGTTGAACACGGAGGTGCCGTCCGTTCGGCACTATGATCTTCGGTGATTTGGATCACGACGAGTACGACTCCATCAACCCCGTTCTCTTGAACGCTTCCGCTCGCGATCTACAAGGGTATGTAGATGCACTCCTATCTCTCTCATTGCTTGATGAATCCATAGATTGATCTTGGTGATGCGTAGAATTTTTTTTATTTTCTGCAACGATCCCCAACAGTGGCATCATGAGCTAGGTCTATGTGTAGTTTCTATGCACGAGAAGAACACAATTTTGTTGTGGGCGTAGATGTTGTCAATTTACTTGCCACTACTAGTATTATCTTGTTTCGGCGGCATCGTGGGATGAAGCGGCCCGGACCAACCTTACACGTACGCTTACGTGAGACAGGTTCCACCGACTGACATGCACTAGTTGCATAAGGTGGCTAGCGGGTGTCTGTCTCTCCCACTTTAGTCGGATCGGATTCGATGAAAAGGGTCCTTATGAAGGGTAAATAGAAATTGGCATATCACGTTGTGGTTTTGACATAGGTAAGAAACGTTCTTGCTAGAACCCTATTGCAGCCACGTAAAAACATGCAACAACAATTAGAGGATGTCTAACTTGTTTTTGCAGCATATGCCTTGTGATGTGATATGGCCAAAAGGATGTGATGAATGATATATATGTGATGTATGAGATTGATCATGTTCTTGTAATAGGAATCACGACTTGCATGTGGATGAGTATGACAACCGGCAGGAGCCATAGGAGTTGTCTTAATTATTGTATGACCTGCGTGCCATTGAATAAATGCCATGTAATTACTTTACTTTATTGATAAACCATTAGCCATATTAGTAGAAGTAATCGTTGGCGTGACAACTTCATGAAGACACGATGATGGAGATCATGGTGTCATGCCGGTGACGATGATGATCATGGCGCCCCGAAGATGGAGATCAAAAGGAGAAAATGATGTTGGCCATATCATGTCACTATTTGATTGCATGTGATGTTTATCATGTTTTTGCATCTTATTTTCTTAGAACGACGGTAGTAAATAAGATGATCCCTCATAATAATTTCAAGAAAGTGTTCCCCCTAACTGTGCGCCATTGCCGAAGTTCGTTGTTTCTAAGCACCATGTGATGATCGAGTGTGATAGATTCTAACGTCCACATACAAAGGGTGTAAGACAGATTTACACATGCAAAACACTTAGGTTGACTTGACGAGCCTAGCATGTACAGACATGGCCTCGGAAAATAAGAGACCGAAAGGTCGAACATGAGTCGTATAGAAGATACGATCAACATGAAGATGTTCACCGATGATGACTAGTCCGTCTCACGTGATGATCGGACACGGCCTAGTTGACTCGGATCATGGATCACTTAGATGACTAGAGGGATGTCTATCTGAGTGGGAGTTCATTAAATAATTTGATTAGATGAACTTAATTATCAAGAACTTAGTCTAAAAACTTTTGCAATATGTCTTGTAGATCAAATGGCCCACACTAATGTTGCCCTCAACTTCAACGCGTTCCAAGAGAAAACCAAGCTGAAAGACGATGACAGCAACTACACGGACTGGGTCCGGAACTTGAGGATCATCCTCATAGCTGCCAAAAGAGCATATGTCCTAGATGCACCGCTAGGTGAAGCACCTGTTTTCCCCGCAACTCAAGACGTTATGAACGCCTGGCAGTCGCGTGTTGATGACTACTCCCTCATTCGGTGCGGCATGCTTTACAGCTTAGAACCGGGGCTCCAAAAGCATTTTGAGCAACACGGAGCATATGAGATGTTCGAAGAGCTGAAAATGGTTTTCCAAGCTCACGCCCAGGTCAAGAGATATGAAGTCTCCGACAAGTTCTATAGTTGTAAGATGGAGGAAAATAG
Organism: Triticum dicoccoides; assembly: GCF_002162155.2. Classification (NCBI taxonomy): domain Eukaryota; kingdom Viridiplantae; phylum Streptophyta; class Magnoliopsida; order Poales; family Poaceae; genus Triticum; species Triticum dicoccoides. The sequence continues at coordinate 743,748,100 of NC_041386.1, read as the reverse complement.
TTCTGTCAGTGAGCACATACTCAAAATGTCTGGGTTGCACAACCGCTTGTCCCAGCTGGACATTAACCTCCCGGATGAGGCGGTCATTGACAGAATCCTTCAATCACTCCCACCTAGCTACAAGAGCTTTGTGATGAACTACAATATGCAGGGGATGGTGAAAACTATTCCTGAGGTATTTTCAATGCTGAAATCAGTGGTGGTAGAAATCAAAAAGGAACATCAAGTGTTGATGGTCAATAAAACCACTAGTTTCAAGAAAGGCAAGGGTAAGAAGAACTTCAAGAAGGACGGAAAGGGAGTTGCCGCGCCCGGTAAGCCAGTTGCCTGGAAGAAGCCAAAGCATGGACCCAAACCTGAGACTGAGTGCTTTTATTACAAGGGAAGCGGACACTGGAAGCGGAACTGCCCCAAGTACTTAGCGGACAAGAAGGCCGGCAACACCAAAGGTATATGTGATATACGTGTAATTGATGTGTACCTTACCAGTACTCGTAGTAGCTCTTGGGTATTTGATACCGGTGCGGTTGCTCATATTTGTAACTCAAAACAGGAGCTGCGGAATAAGTGGAGACTGGCGAAGGACGAGGTGATGATGCGCGTCGGGAATGGTTCCAAGGTCGATGTGATTGCCATCAGCACTCTACCTCTACATTTACCTACAGGATTAGTTTTAAACCTCAATAATTCTTATTTAGTGCCAGCTTTGAGCATGAATATTGTATCTGGATCTCGTTTAATACGAGATGGCTACTCATTTAAATCCAAAAATAATGGTTGTTCTATTTATATGAGAGATATGTTTTATGGTCATGCCCCGCTGGTCAATGGTTTATTCTTAATGAATCTTGAATGTGATGTTACACACATTCATAGTGTGAATACCAAAAGATGTAAGGTTGATAACGATAGTCCCACATACTTGTGGCACTGCCGCCCTGGTCACATTGGTGTCAAACACATGAAGAAGCTCCATACAGATGGACTTTTGGAGTCTCTTGATTTCAAATCATTTGACACGTGCGAACCATGCCTCATGGGTAAAATGACTAAGACTCCGTTCTCCGGATCAATGGAGCGAGCAACCAACTTATTGGAAATTATACATACTGATGTGTGCGGTCCAATGAGCGTTGAGGCTCATGGTGGCTATCGTTATGTTCTCACTCTCACTGATGACTTAAGTAGATATGGGTATGTCTACTTGATGAAACACAAGTCTGAGACCTTTGAAAGGTTCAAGGAATTTCAGAATGAGGTAGAGAATCAACGTGACCGAAAAATAAAGTTCTTACGATCAGATCGTGGAGGAGAATATTTAAGTCACGAGTTTGGTACGCACTTAAGGAAATGTGGAATTGTTTCACAACTCACACCGCCTGGAACACCTCAGCGAAACGGTGTGTCCGAATGTCGTAATCGCACTCTATTGGATATGGTGCGGTCTATGATGTCTCTTTCCGATTTACCGCTATCATTTTGGGGATACGCTTTAGAGACAGCTACATTCACTTTAAATAGGGCACCGTCTAAATCCGTTGAGACGACACCGTATGAATTATGGTTTGGAAAGAAACCTAAGTTGTCGTTTCTAAAAGTTTGGGGATGCGATGCTTATGTCAAGAAACTTCAACCTGAAAAGCTCGAACCCAATTCGAAAAAATGCGTCTTCATAGGATACCCTAAGGAAACCATTGGGTATACCTTCTACCTTAGATCCGAAGGCAAGATCTTTGTTGCCAAGAACGGGTCCTTTCTAGAGAAAGAGTTTCTCTCGAAAGAAATAAGTGGGAGGAAAGCAGAACTTGATGAAGTACTGCCTCTTGAACCGAAAAGTAGCGCAGCTCAGGAAGATGTTCCTGTGGTGCCTACAACGACTAGAGAGGAAGTTAATGATGATGATCAAGGTACTTCGGATCAAGTTGCTACTGAACTTTGTAGGTCCACAAGGACACGTTCCACACCAGAAAGGTATGGCAACCCTGTCCTGGAAATCATGTTGTTAGACAACGGTGAACCTTCGAACTATGAAGAAGCGATGGCGGGCCCAGATTCCAACAAATGGCTTGAAGCCATGCAATCCGAGATAGGATCCATGTATGAAAACAAAGTATGGACTTTGACAGACTTGCCCGATGATCGGCGAGCGATAGAAAATAAATGGATCTTTAAGAAGAAGACGGACGCGAATGGTAATGTTACCATCTATAAAGCTCGACTTGTCGCTAAGGGTTATCGACAAGTTCAAGGGGTTGACTACGATGAGACTTTCTCACCCGTAGCGAAGCTGAAGTCCGTCCGAATTATGTTAGCAATTGTCGCATACTATGATTATGGAATATGGCAAATGGATGTCAAAACGGCATTCCTTAACGGCTATCTTAAGGAAGAATTGTATATGATGCAGCCGGAAGGTTTTGTCGATCCTAAGAATGCTAACAAGGTATTCAAGCTCCAGCGCTCCATCTATGGGTTGGTGCAAGCATCTCAGAGTTGGAACATTCGCTTTGATGAAATGATCAAAGCGTTTGGGTTTATGCAGACTTATGGAGAAGCCTGCGTTTACAAGAAAGTGAGTGGGAGATCTGTAGCATTTCTCATATTATATGTAGATGACATACTTTTGATGGGAAATGATATAGAACTTTTGGACAACATTAAGGCCTAGTTGAATAAGTGTTTTTCAATGAAGGACCTTGGAGAAGCTGCTACATTTTAGGCATCAAGATCTATAGAGATAGATTGAGACGCCTCATAGGTCTTTCACAAAGCACATACCTTGATAAGATATTGAAGAAGTTCAATATGGATCAGTCCAAGAAGGGGTTCTTACCTGTGTTTCAAGGTGTGAAATTGAGCTCGGCTCAATGCTCGACCATGGCAGAAGATAGAGAAAAGATGAGTGTCATCCCCTATGCCTCGGCTATAGGGTCTATTATGTATGCCATGCTGTGTACCAGACCTAACGTAAACCTTGCCATAAGTTTGGTAGGAAGGTACCAAAGTAATCCCGGCATGGAACACTGGACAGCGGTCAAGAATATCCTGAAGTACCTGAAAAGGACTAAGGATATGTTTCTCGTTTATGGAGGTGACGAAGAGCTCGTCGTAAAGGTTTACATCGACGCTAGCTTCGACACAGATCTGGATGACTCTAAGTCACAAACCGGATACGTGTATATTTTGAATGGTGGGGCAGTACGCTGGTGCAGTTGCAAGCAAAACGTCGTGGCGGGATCTACATGTGAAGCGGAGTACATGGCAGCCTCGGAGGCAGCGCATGAAGCAATCTGGATGAAGGAGTTCATCACCGACCTAGGAGTCATACCCAATGCGTCGGGACCGATCACTCTCTTCTGTGACAACACTGGAGCTATTGCCCTTGCCAAGGAGCCCAGGTTTCACAAGAAGACCAGGCACATCAAGCGTCGCTTCAATTCCATTCGTGAAAATGTTCAAGATGGAGACATAGATATTTGCAAAGTGAATACGGATCTGAATGTCGCAAATCCGTTGACTAAACCTCTTCCGCGAGCAAAACATGATCAACACCAGATCTCTATGGGTGTTTGATTCATCACAATGTAACTAGATTATTTACTCTAGTGCAAGTGGGAGACTGTTGGAAATATGCCCTAGAGACCATAATAAAATGATTATTATTATATTTCCTTGTTCATGATAATTGTCTATTATTCATGCTATAATTGTGTTATCCGGAAATCGTAATACATGTGTGAATACATAGACCACAACATGTCCCTAGTGAGTCTCTAGTTGACTAGCTCGTTGATCAACAGATAGTCATGGTTTCCTGACTATGGACATTGGATGTCATTGATAACGGGATCACATCATTAGGAGAATGATGTGATGGACAAGACCTAATCCTAGGCATAGAACAAGATCGTGTAGTTTGTTTGCTAGAGCTTTTCTAATGTCAAGTATCATTTCCTTAGACCATGAGATTGTGTAACTCCCGGATACCGTAGGAGTGCTTTGGGTGTACCAAACTTCACAACGTAACTGGGTGGCTATAAAGGTATACTATAGGTATCTCCGAAAGTGTATGTTGGGTTGACACGGATCGAGACTGGGATTTGTCACTCGGTATGACGGAGAGGTATCTCTGGGCCCACTCGGTAATGCATCATCATAATGAGCTCAATGTGACCAAGTGGTTGGTCACGGGATCATGCATTACGTGACGAGTAAAGTGACTTGCCGGTAACAAGATTGAATGAGGTATTGGGATACCGACGATCGAATCTCGGGCAAGTAACATACCGATTGACAAAGGGAATTGTATACGGGATTACTTGAATCCTCGACATGATGGTTCATCTGATGAGATCATCGTGGAACATGTGGGAGACAACATGGGTATCCAGATCCCGTTGTTTTTTATTGGCCGGAGAGCTGTCTCGGTCATGTCTGCATGATTCCCTAACCCGTAGGGTCTACACACTTAAGGTTCGGTGACGCTAGGGTTATTAGGAAGACTTGTAAGTGATTACGAATGTTGTTTGGATTCCCGGATGAGATCCCGGACGTCACGAGGAGTTCCGGAATGGTCCAGAGGTGAAGATTTATATGTGGGAAGTTGTCATACGGTCACCGGAAAAGTTTGGGGGCTTATCGGTATTGTACCGGGGCCACCGGAGGGGTTCCGGGGGTCCACCGGGAGGGGCCACCTCTCTCGGAGGGCCTCATGGTCTGTAATGGGTAGGGAACCAGCCCCTAGAGGGATGGGCGCACCCCTCCCCTTGGGCCCATGCGCCTAGGGTTTGGGGGGAACCCTAGAGGGGGCGCCCCCCTTGCTTGGGGGGCAAGCCCCCTCCCCTTGGCCGCCCCCCCTCCCCTCTAGACCTCATCTAGAGGGGGCCGGCCCCCTTTCCCCTTCCCCTATAAATAGAGGGGCGAGGGGAGGGCTGCACACCACATCCAAGGCGCAGCCCCTCACCTCCCCAACACCTCTCCTCCTCCGTTAAGAGCTTGGCGAAGCCCTGCCGGAGTACTGCCTCTCCACCACCACCACACCGTCGTGTGCTGCTGGAGCTCTCTTCCTCAACCTCTCCCTCCTCCTTGCTGGATCAAGGCGCAGGAGACATCTCCGCTCCGTACGTGTGTTGAACGCGGAGGTGCCGTCTGTTCGGCACTAGGATCTTCGGTGATTTGGATCACGATGAGTACGACTCCATCAACCCCGTTCTCTTGAACGCTTCCGCTCGCGATCATCAAGGGTATGTAGATGCACTCCTATCTATCTCGTTGCTAGATGACTCCATAGATTGATCTTGGTGATGCGTAGGATTTTTTTTTTCTTTTTTGCAACGATCCTCAACAGGCCCAACACGAGTCTACAAGAATAAAGTTGCATAGTAGACATCAAGCTCTTTTCTGGCGACGTTGCCGGGGAGGTGAGGAAACTGGCACTCACACTCCGGCAACAAAGCTCTTTTCTGGCGCCTTTGTCGGGGAGGTGACTGCTTAAGGTATATCTTTAGATCTTGCAATCGAATATTTTAGTTTCTTGTTTTATCACTAGTTTGGTTTTCAAAAGAAAACTACATAAAAATGGAATTAAGGTTGCATCATATTATTGATCATCTTTATAATATCTTTCTTGAAAATGATGGATCGGATAGTTGTGCTCAATTGTTAGAAGAAGAATGTTATAAAATGTTTTGCATGAACTCTTTGAATATCCGTGATGCTAATAATATGCAAAGCCACAAGCTTGGGGATGCTATGTTTGATGAAGATGATATTTTTAGTCCCCCAAGTTTTGGTGAGAAAATTTACTATGATGAAAGCATGCCTCCTATTTATGATGATTATGGTGATGACATGTATGTTATAAAGAATAATGATAACCATGAAACTTGTAATCATGATTTTAATTTTCAATCTCATGATAGTTATTTTCTTGATTTTGCTCCCACTACTATTCATGAGAATAAATTTGCTTATGTGGAGAGTAACAAAATTGCTATGCTTATGTGTCATGAAAAGAGTGCTATATGTGATAGTTATATTGTTGAATTCATTCATGATGCTACTGAAAATTATTATGAGAGAGGAACATATGCTTCTAAATATCTCAATAATATCAAGTTTCCTTTCTATATGTGTTGAAGATTTCGAAGTTATGCATGTTTTGCCTTCCCATGCTAGTTGATTCTTGTTCCCATAAATTGTTTGCTCACAAAATCCCTATGCATAAGAAGTCGGTTAGACTTAAATGTGCTTGTCATGTGATTCATGGTGCTCTTGTTATGTTTCAACTTTTATCTTTTATGCGAGCATCATTGAAATCATCATGCCTAGCTAAAAGGCATTAAAGAAAAGCGCTTGTTGGGAGACAACCCAACACTTTTACCTACTGTTTTTGTGTGTTAACAAGATTATGCTACTTTAGTAATCATGTTTTATTGTTTTTGTTTCAATAAAGTGCCAAGTAAAGCCTTTGGGATCATGTTGGGTGATAGTTGATTTGATCTTGCTGAAAAACAGAAACTCTTGCGCTCACGAAAATAGCTCTCATTTTTTACAGAAGAGAGATTTTGAGTTGACTCTTTTTTCAGAAGATTAATATACAAATTGCCCACGTGGTCATATTTTTTGCATAATTGTTGGAGTAGTAGAAGTATGGTTTGAGTACAAATTACTACAGACTGTTCTGTTTTTGAAAGATTCCGTTTTCAATGCATAGTTTGCTTGTTTCCTTGTTTCTATGGCTTATATTGCTCAATATAAACTGTTTAAATGATATTTTACAGTAGGCATTTTGTGGAAACAATTATGAATGTTGTCTTTGACAGTACCGAAAGTGAAATGGTTTGCTCTTTATCATACTAACCTATCTCACAAATTTTCGTTAAGTTTTGTGTGATTGAAGTTTTCAAGTTGTGGGTGAGATATCGATATGAGGAGAATAAGGAGTGACAAGAACCTAAGCTTGGGCATTCCCAAGGCACCCCAAGGTAATATTCAAGTAAGATCCAAGCAACTAAGATTGGTGATGCCCCGGAAGGCATCCCCTCTTTCGTCTCCAACATTATCGGTAACCTCACTTGGAGCTATGTTTTCATTCGTCACATGATATGTGTTTTGCTTGGAGCGTCAATTTATTTTGTTAGGATTTGCTTTCTGTTATTTATAATAATTTTTTGCATATTTTATTTCAATAAAAATGGCAATGATAGCCTTTGCCATGCTTATTTTGCAAGTATACATGTTTCTGTTTCAAAACAGAAAGTTTATTGATGTTGCAAAAATTCCCTAGAAAAGTCAGAATATGATAAATTGTTGAAACTTCTTGCAAAATAAGCTCTGATAAATTTTCTACAGTGTAGTATATTTCTCATAATTTTTGGAGTTGGATAAGTATTGATACTCTTGCATTGTTTACAGACTGTACAGTTTTGGCAGATTGCTGTTATGGTTGCATTGTTTGCATACGTTCGCTTGTTTAATGATTCTATTTGAGGATAGGACTATTCAATATGCAGAGGCATTTAGTATGCAATGTTGAATAATAATTTTAGTGATTTGCTACAGTAGAGAATGATAAGGTTTTTCATTGGTTTATACTAACTTATCTCACGAGTTCTTGTTGAGTTTTCTGTGGATGAAGCTTTTGAGATTTAGGAAAACCGTGATATGAGAGGAATTAATAAGACACAAAAGCTCAAGCTTGGGGATGCCCAAGGCACCCCAATATAATATTTCAATAAGGCTCAAGCATCTAAGCTTGGGGATGCCCCGGTAGGCATCCCACCTGTCTTCATCAACAAATTATCGGTTAGTATCGGTTGAGCCTAAGGTTTTGCTTCTTCACTTGAGTTGTGCTATTCTTAGAATGTCATTTTGTTTTGTTTTGCTTGCTTCTTTAATAAAATACTTAGATCTGATAGTTTTTAAATAAAATAGAGCCCTCAAATAGTTGTCAGGGAGGCTAGGTAAGCGGCATTCACATCCCATCAACAAGCTCTTTTCTATGGAATTGCTGTAGTGTTTCACTTCTATATTTTTGAGCACGATGTGCTTTAGTAGTTTTGAAGAAATTCTTTCTTGCTTCACTTAAATCAATTTGAGAGAAAGAAATACTATGCTCATGATCTTCACTTATATTTGTTTGAGATTATCAAAAGCAACATATGAAAATAGTCCCAAAGTGATACATATCTAAGGAGGATATAATAAAAACTTTCATGAAGATCAGTGGACAAAATAAAATTGATTCTTAGTAATGGTTTCGAGATATGACGATATGATATGTGAGTCATATTGATGAGTAATTGTGCTTTAGTAAGAATATTGATCTAAAGGTTTGTGATTCCCTATGCAAGCACGAAAGTCAATAGTTATGCAATGAAATTTATATCCTACTTATGGTGCAAAACTCCGGGAGCAGAACAGGGATGAACTTGACAGCCATCTAGAATGTTGAAATCGGAGAGAAGTCAGAAATGAACAGGGGAGAATAACGGAATAATAAAGACATAAGTTAAATAGTCTCTTCCTATGGCTTTCTGATCCTAGGGGTTACGTCCTACGGTCAGCGTGTGCTCTAAGTACCATCTTTGTAATGACCCGACCCGAATTGGTCAAGTCTCTGTGTAGCTGTACCATCCCAAGATCATGCTGGCACACACAGTACACTGATGAAAAGATTTAAAGTTCAATCACACCTGAATTTATTACACGATTCTCATAGCGAGTCTTTATTACATTATAATAAATTCGGCCGAAGGCCAACTCATGAGAAATAAACTAAATAAAGTTGCGGAAGCGTAGACGAGTAGCGAGTCCATCCGACTTCATAGGGCAATCGCCAAGCGTGGATCGTAGCCTCACTCCTGGTCGGAAAACTCCTCTGCAACATAAGACGTTGCAGCCGTGTAGGTCATCATTTTTGAATATGCCGGCAAGTCATAAAGAGAGAACAACAATAAAAATTACTAATACTATATGCAATTTGGCTGTGGGGCTCTAAGTTTTCTTGTTTCTGCGAAAAAACCAGTATTTACCTACAACAAAGGACTTGTTTTTCAATTACTACAAAATGTTGGTAGTTTTTGAGATGGTTCTTCCAATCAATGTCCCATTCCCAATTATTAAATAACCCCTCAATTAATTTATTAAGTTCGGTGTTGAGATATCCAAAATACTCCAATTTCCAGAGGCTCAAATTGTCCGTAACCGGGGACACGGCTAATCAATTAGGTCTTCACTCTGCAGATATTCGTGCACTTTACCCGCAAGAATCGTTCCCTCCTTTTAAGTTTTCGCACTGCCTGGTGTTTGAAGACGAGACGAACAAAAAAGGGTCTTTCGAACAGTTCCTCTGGGCCACTGCCGGTGCCCATGCAATCCTACCGTTCTTGTACATCTCGTAGCACCGTCCGACCAGAGTCATGCCTAGGGTCGACCAGAGCCCATAATGGCTTGTGGCTGCACAGGTAAGCTTCCGGTCAATGGGGTATCCATCCGTCTCTTCATGGATGGGTGAAGCTTTCCGCAAGATGTCATGGCGCTTGTCCATGCACTCCGGCCATCTGCTGGTTTCTCTAGGGTGCCCGACAACCGACCTCCACCTAGTAGTGAATTTTAAAGTCCATCTTGAGCTTGAAGTCATGGGGTTGCCATCATCTTGACTCTCACATCTCCCTTATGAATCACTCAACCAACCGAGTCTACGAAAGCATATCAATCAACTACATCGTCCCGGGCGTTGGTAACAAGGGGAAAGGTTCATCCTACCTCATGATACTACTCAAGAACATAACTTAAAATTCTCCTACTGCATGCATGGTGGGGAGGTATAATTCTAATGCAAATAAATCATAGGTATTGTAAAACATGATCAAATGAATTGTCTGGTTGACGGTCTTCGAAAGCTAGCGACTCGTAATAGCAGGCCTCGCACTCCAGGAATTCTACCAAGTCAAACAATAGCACAAATAAGTATACCACAAATTAACATAACAGCAATTTAAAGTAAATCTCCCAAGCACTCGAACCAAAACCAAAGAAAACTCAAAGAAAAACAATTCAAGGTTTTCATCACTTCAAGCAACAACTAAGAAATAGTTTTTCCTACTAAAACTATTCTTAACAGAACCTAAACAATGGTTTTCCTAACTAACAAAAGGGAAAACAGCATACAAACTAGGTGCAAAAGAATCACATCAAAAGCTATTATAGAACTCCTATTAGGCCTAAAACAATACTAGCAAAAAACTAAAATAAAAAATTCTATTCTACTGTAAATGAAAGTTCACCCTCTGTAACTACAGAAACTAATCTAAAATAAAATATAACATAGGAAAAATAAAATTATATAATAACTAGAATAGTAGGAAATCAGTAGCTAGCTAAATAAAACTAGAAAAACTTGATTTTGACTAATACTAATTTTAGTTAAATCTAAAAATACTCAAACAAGTTCCTACTGCTAGGCATCATCGAAACTAAGCAGTAGAAAAAAGAATCACTAAAATAAAATTATTTTAGCTCAATTTATGGCAGAAAAACTAATCTGACTAAAACTAATATAAAACTATTTTCATTATCTTAAACATGGCTAAACCTATCTTCTACAGAAACTACAAGAAATTCGTAAACTAACAAAAAAAGAATCAACTAAAAATACTAAACAACTTAAAAGTTACAGCTAAAACAAAAATAGAACTATTTCTGATAAAAACAAAAACAAAAACTAAAAACAAAAGAAAAACAAGCGCGACTGGGCCTATCTAATGCTCAGGCGCAATATAACTAAAATGTGCCAGCGGCTAACCGAACAAAGCCATAATGGGCCGATTTAAATAAATAAACCGTACTAAACCTGAAAAAGACCGAACTAATCCAAAGTAAACCAAACCTTTCGCTAAATCTAATCTGGGCCTTAGATTTGAGATCGGACGGCGGTGGGCGGCTCCGCTGACTTACAGTGAGCTCGACAGCGACGGCGACTCGGGCGATGACGGCGCGGCGGCTCCAGCGATCGGGGAGGAAGGAGGAGTTGTCAGGGCGGTGCGGCGGAGCTGTCCGGGGTTGGTGGTGGAGTCGGAGTGGCTCGGGGACGACGGTGGCGGTCGGGGAGACGACGACGGCTCCCTGGTGAGCTGTAGCTCCGGCAAGCGGTGGTCGAGCTCGGGGGCAACAGCGTGGGGGGTTCCTGGGCAAGGAGAGGTGTCCGCGGGGTGCGCGAGGAAGCGGCAGTTCGGGTGGAGTAGCATGGAAGGGGGGAAGGTACGCATGGTGTCGGGGACGACGGTGAACCGAGCCGACGGACGGCGAGATCCGAACGGAGAGGGCGACTGCTATGGTGGGTTTCGGGGGTAGGGTTTCAAGGGGATCAAGAGAGCAGGCCAAGGGGTATATATAGGACACGATTTTGTGGAGGAGGGGTAGCTCGGGGTAGGGTTTAGGAAGGCACGAACGTCGAGGGCGTCGGACGCGTGCGAAATTCTGGTGCGGTGGTTTCGGAAGGAAGGGGATGAGGTGGGGCCCACGCGGCACTGAGGGAGAGAGGGGAAGGGTTTTGTCGGGCAACCGAAGCGGAGGGAAATGGGCGCGGCATGCTGGGCTGCGGTGGCTCGGGTGCTGGTGGGCTTCAGCGGCTCGCTAGTTGGGTTGTCGGCCTA
>NC_041386.1:743708354-743736007 GCF_002162155.2 Triticum dicoccoides | reverse complement strand
AAAACTAAATAAGAGAAATCTATATTTTTATATAGGACATATATATATCAAAATTCCCAGGGGAATTAATCCTACAACATGGACATTTTTCCAGGGGCAAAACACAAACTAAAAAAACATTTTCTAAAATCCCAATTAAATTCAAAATTTGAATTCAAAATTTTTGGCAATATATTTCTTCTAACATTTTTGGAGTGTCATGTTTACTCCCCTCATACTTTTGCTCAAGTACTTGTCAAGCATTTTTTTGAAATAAAATTTCAATTGCCAAACCAGTTCAAATTCAAAATAAAAAACTCAACTACCTCTGAAAATTTGAAATGCCACTAATTTCAAACAATATGCATAGATGCTTAGCTAAAATTGTAAAACATTCCAAATTGGAAATTTGGGATGTTACAAACCTACCCACCTTAAGATGAATCTCGCCCTCGAGATTCGGGTTGGCTAGCAAATAGGTGCGGGTGGTCTCGGCGGAGATCTTCTTCTCGCTCCTAGGTGGCTTCCTTCTCGGAATGATGACTCCACAGAACCTTGCAAAACTTGATGATCTTGCTACGGGTAACTCTGTTCGCAGTCTCGAGAATTCTGACGGGTTTCTCCTCACAAGTCAGATAACTGTCAAAGATGTATGGCCTCTAGGGGCATTGTGTCTCTCAAAGGAATATCAGCCATCTCAGCATGGCATTTCTTCAGCAGGGAAACATGGAAGACATCGTGAACTCCAGACAATCCTTCTGGCAATTCTAGCTTGGAAGCAACTTCTCCATGACGTTCAGGATTTTATAGGGGCCAATGAACTTGGGTGCCAACTTTCCTTTAACACCAAACCTCTTGATTCTACGAAGTGGGGACACACGGAGATATGCTCGGTCTCTCGCTTCGTACGTTACTTCCTTGCGTTTACTGTCGGCATAACTCTTCTGCCTCGACTGAGCTACCTTGAGTCTATCTCGAATCAGCTTGACCTTCTCTTTGGAGTCTCTGATAAGATCGGGACCGAAAAGTCTTCGATCTCCAACACCATCCCACAAGAATGGTGTTCTGCATCTCCTTTTGTATAGAACTTCAAAAGGGGCCATCTTCAGACTGGTCTGATAGCTGTTATTGTACGAGAACTCTGCGTATGGCAAATTATCATTCCAACTAGACCCGTACTCTAGCGCACAAGCTCTCAACATGTCCTCCAGAATCTGGTTGACTCTCTTGGTCTGTCCATCTGTCTGTGGATAAAAAGTTGTACTGAACTACAGCCTCGTACCCAAAGTTTCATGCAACTGATTCCAAAACTTGGAGGTAAATTGTGTTCCTCTATATGACACGATACTCCTCGGAACTCCATGCAGACATATGATCCTGGTCATGTATATTTTGGCTAACTTAGCGCTGGTATAGGTAGTCTTCACGGGAATGAAATGAGCTACATTGGTCAAGCGATCAACCACTACCCAGATGGAATTATAACCTGAACGGGTCCTGGGTACTCCTGTGATAAAATCCATTCCAAGTTTCTCCCATTTCCACTCGAGAATCGGCAGAGGTTGAAGTAACCCTGCTGGCTTCTGATGTTCCGCCTGTACTTGTTGGGAAACATCACATACTGCTACGTACTCGGCAATATCCTTCTTCATACCTGTCCACCAGAAACTTTCCTCCAAATCCAGATACATCTTGGTGTTACCTGGGTGAATCGAGTACGATGAATCATGAGCCTCCTGAAGAATTAGCTTCCTGAGTTCGTTATCATTGGGTATGTAAATACGATCCTCAAACCATATAGCTCCGTATTCATCCTTACAGAACCCTTTAGCTTTACCTTCATTCATCCTTTTCTTTATCTCATCAATTTCCTTGTCCGACTTCTGGGCTTCACGAATTCTTTTGGCCAAAGTGGACTGAACTTCCATTGCGGCAACATATCCTCTCAGAACTATCTCTAGTCAAAGGTCTCTGAGGTCATCGACTAACTCCTGGGGTAATCCTCCCGTTGTAAGAGTATTCACATAACTCTTACGGCTCAATGCATCTGCTACAACATTAGCCTTTCCTGGGTTGTAATGCAATCTCATGTCATAGTCCTTGATTAACTCTAACCATCTCCTCTGCCTGAGGTTCAACTCCTTCTGTGTGAAAATACACTTCAAGCTCGTACGATCAGTGTAAACATCACAATTGTTTCCGATAAGGAAATGTCTCCAGGTCTTGAGTGCATGCACTACGGCTGCTAACTCCAAATCATGTGTAATAACTTTGGTTAATTTCTAGTTACTTTACCATGCGTTATATGCTTGTTTTAATTACTGGTTGAATGCATGAACTTGTTTGGATAAGTAGAGTAATCTTTTGCACTATGCATATTGCTATGGAAATTAATGATAGTTATTTTACAAGTGCTAGTTTTCATTAAAATTTAGAACTAACAAAAATATGGCTTGATAAATAAAAATGAGTTATAACCAGAGAAGTTTTGGTTCTAAGTATTGCAAGATGTATATGTTGTTAAGTTTGATCCATGAATATGAGTTGTTTGCTTTGCATGATGAATAGGTGCATGATCCTTTTTGGGGTATATCATGTTGATAATAAAAAGTTTTTTTTTATCAAAGCTAAACTTGATGAAGTTCAACTTGAATATGATGTTGATCCCATCATGGTGCTAGTGAATCGGGTTTCTAATTCAGTGCGACCACATTTACCTTATGGGAAGGTCTTGATTCGGTCCTTTGTCGTGGATCTCACCTGTGCCTCCCGCGAGGGAAGGTTATGGGCGTGCATACCCTGGCCCAGTAGGCAGACATAACCTTGTGTGCTTGTTTTTGTTTTCATGGTACCTTGTCCCCGTTTGGGACCGTTTTGCCACGACGGTGGCCGTTGATGTCTTTGGTAGACACGAGGCCACCCAAGACCTAGCCCTGAGGGGGAGTTGGTCGGAGTGGCCGGGGAGAGTGCATGACAAAGGGAGGGTTTCATCAGAACGCTTTGGTCCACCCAAATGGGAATGCGAGGCCAGGTGTTCTGTAGTGTGGGTAAAGTGCGCGACCTCTGCAGAGTGTACTCAATCTATCGATAGTCGCGTCCTTGGTTATGGGCATAATTCGGGAGTAAGTCACACCATGGATCAACTTTTCTAATAAATCTTGCAAACTAAGTGATGGCTTTAAAGGAACCATAAGACGGGGTTTAATACCTTTAAAGATTTCTTGATTGGCTCACTCTGGTTGACCGTTGGATTGAGGGTGCGCCACAGATGCTAAGTCAAGCCGGATGTGCTCTCTCTGACAGAAATCCTCCATCTCACCTTTAGAAAGGTTCATACCGTTATCCGTGATAATAATGTGTGGAAAACCAAAGCGGAAGATAATCTTTTTGAGAAATTAAACCGTCGTAGCCGCATCACACTTGCTGACAGGCTCCGCTTCAACCCACTTGGTGAACTTGTCAACCGCCACCAGCAGGTGGGTCTTCTTATCCTTGGAGCGCTTAAAGGGTCCCACCATGTCAAGCCCCCAAGTGGCAAACGGCCAAGTAATGGGAATCATCCTTAATTCTTGAGCCGGAACATGAGCTCTACATGAAAACTTTTGACAAGCATCACATCGCTTTACCAGATCCTCCGCATCAGCATGAGCTGTCAACCAGTAGAACCCATGACGAAAAGCTTTTGCATCCAGGGACTTTGAACCGGCATGATGACCGCAATCCCCTTCATGAATTTCCCGTAGGATCTCTTGGCCTTCTTCCAGAGAAACACAACGCTGAAATACACCTGAAACGCTACAGCGGTGTAACTCGCCATTGTGAATAACCATGGACTTGGATCGCCGGACTATCTGTCGGGCCAGGACTTCATCATCTGGTAACTCGGCCCGGTTCATATACGCCCGATATGTAACCATCCAATCCAGCAGAACGTGTAAAGCGTCCACCAATTGAGCCTCCGGATCAGGAACAGCCAAATCCTCCTCTGTAGGCAACTTAACAGACGAGTTGTGCAAGATATCTAGAAAGGTATTGGGAGGTACCGGTTTACGCTGAGATCCAAGTCGGCTTAAAGCGTTTGCTGCTTCATTTTTGCGTTGATCGATATGCTCAACCTGATACCCTTTCAAGTGACCTGCCACAATATCCACTTCACATCTGTAAGCCGCCATGAGTGGATCCTTAGAATCCCAAGTGCCAGAAACATGGTGAGCCACCAGATCAGAGTCTCCAAAGCATCATACCCGGCTTAAATTCATCTCCTTGGCCACTCGGAGCCCATGGAGCAGAGCCTCATACTCAGCTGCATTGTTAGTACAGGGGAACATTAAACGGAGGACATATCGGATTTTATCACCTCGAGGGGAAGTAAGGATAACTCCAGCCCCTGAGCCCTCCAATTGCCTGGATCCATCGAAATGAATAGTCCAATATGTATTATCTGGTTTGTCCTCTAGTGCTTGTAACTCGGTCCAGTCATTGATGAAATCCACAAGTGCCTGAGATTTTATGGCTGTTCGAGGCACATACTTCAAACCATGTGGACCAAGTTCAATTGCCCATTTTGCAACCCGGCCAGTTGCTTCGCTGTTTTAAATTATATCACCCAAAGGAGCTGAACTGACCACTGTAATGGGATGGCCTTGAAAATATTGTTTGAGCTTCCGACTTGCCATGAAAACCCCATATACCAGCTTCTACCAATGCGGATATCGCTGCTTTGACTCGATAAGCACCTCACTGATATAGTAAATCGGCCGTTGAACCGGATACTCCTTACCAGCCTCCTCACGCTCCACCACAATTGCCACACTGACAGCACGGGCATTAGCAGCCACGTATAACAACAAGGGCTCCTTGTCAACCGGAGCAGCAAGGACTGGTGGTTCAGCCAACTGCCGCTTCAAGTCTTCAAACGCCGCATTAGCCGCATCACTCCAGACAAAGGTGTCTGTCTTCTTCAACATCTGATATAGAGGGATCGCCTTCTCTCCCAAACGGCTGATAAACTGGCTTAGGGCTGCAATTCGACCTGCTAGACGCTGAAGATCATTGATACACACCGGTTTAGCCAAAGATGTAATTGCTTTGATCTTCTCCGGATTAGCCTCAATGCCTCTATTGGACACCAGAAAGCCTAGAAGCTTGCCTGCCGGAACACCAAAAATGCACTTGTCCGGATTGATCATCATCTTGTAAACTCGCAGATTGTCAAAGGTCTCTTTGAGATCATTTATCAATGTCTCCTTCTTCCTAGATTTTACCACAGTGTCATCAACATTGGCATGAACATTGCGTCCAATCTGAGTGTGAAGACAATTCTGCACACAGCACTGATAAGTTGCCTAGGCACTCTTGAGCCCAAAGGGCATAGAAACATAGCAGAAGGCTCCAAAGGGTGTGATGAAGGCGGTCTTCTCCTGGTCTTTAACTGCCATTTTGATCTGATGATAACCTGAATAATCATCCAAGAAACTCAAACGCTCACAACCGGCCATTGCATCAATGATCTGATCAATACGCGGGAGAGCAAAAGGATCGGCCGGAAAAGCTTTGTTCAAATCCGTGTAATCCACACACATGCGCCAAGTGCCGTTTTTCTTAAGAACAAGCACCGGATTAGCCAACCACTCAGGGTGAAACACTTCAACGATAAACCCAGTAGCCAACAACCGGGCTACCTCTTCAAAAATTGCCTTGCGTCTTTCCTCGTTAAAGCGACGAAGGAATTGCTTGACCGGTTTAAACTTGGGATCAATATTAAGAGTGTGCTTAGCGAGTTCCCTCGGTACACCTGGCATGTCAGAAGGCTTCCATGCAAAAATGTCCCGGTTCTCACGGATGAACTCGATGAGCGCGCTTTCCTATTTTGGGTCCAGATTTGTGCTGATGCGGAACTGCTTGGACGAATCGCCAGGAACAAAGTCAACAAGTTTAGTCTCATCAGTTGGTTTGAAATGCAGGGTTGGGTCATGCTTAGTGGTGGGCTTCTTCATAGGGGTCATGTCTGCCGGATCAACAACATTAACAGCCCTCTTGTGAAGCTTCTGGTCACGCTTACACAAACTAGTGGTGAACACGTGATACTGCCCACCATTCAATTGCTTTGGGTGACTCTGGTAACCCGACTGCTGCTGATTTCCTTGATTACTCTGCTGGTTATTACCACCTTGGTTGTTCTGGTTGCCCTGATTATTCTGAAACCTAGAGTTTGAACCGCCGCCACCATGAAAACCTAGACCTGAACCGCCCGATGGACCCTGATCATACCGGAAAAGATCAGAGTTTTTGAACTCCTTCATAATGTGACAATCTTTCCAGAGATGCGTTGCAGGAACCTCCTTGGTCCCATGCTTTGGGAAGGGCTGATTCAACAAACGCTCCAGATTCATTCCGCCGCCGCGCTAGGGCGGTTTACCCTTCCGACGCTGCACATTAGCATTAGCTACAAAATCTGAATCCGCTTTACGCTTAACGTTATTCCCATGGCCTTCTTGATTGTGCTGCTAAAGCGGCCTCCGTTCGAGCTCTGCCATTGTCCATCACGTCCTGAGCATTCACATCACCACGCGCCGGATTAGGCCCTTGAGGGACAATGCGGCACCGCACACTGCTGGACACTTCCGGTTCATCTATATGCCTGCTATAGCTTTTGCTTGGACGTGGAGTGGAGTGAACCCTGTCTCGGCTATACGAGTAAGCTTGCTGCTGTGTCAGAGCTGTTTGAAGAAGATCCCTGGCCCGCCGTGTCTCGACCGCCGCCGGCGATTCACCTTCTATCCGAATAGCTGCCAACCGGGATGCAGCCGCTATCATATTATCCAAAGGGGTAGAGAAGTGACCCGGCGGGGGTGTGGTGTATCACGGCGGGTTATCCGTGTGCCGAGGTGGACCCATCACCTGAGGCTGCTCCGGCGCTCCGGTTCTTGGATCGGTATTCCGGTTTACTGCTGGTGGGTTGCTAGATCCTGCACCTGGCGTTTCAAAGAGATTCACTGCGTTGTAATCCGTCGGCAAGCGAGATTGATGTCTCCTCCTGAATACTTGATTTGAAGCATTCTGATCCATCAAAAGTCGATAATTATCGGCTTGAATCCGTTGCGCCTGGCATTCTAAAGCGGCCCGTTCCTCAGCCATCCTGGTTTCCTCAGCTGCTAAGTCCTCCTTGGCTTGTGTTATCTGATTCTTTAGACTTGCCACATCCGCATTGTGCTGATCCTGCATCGTCGGTGTTATTGTTGTAGTCAACAAGGTCGCCCAGACATCCATCAAACCGGAGAGAACTTGAGCCGGCCGGCGTGCGGAGCCTCCTGCCCCTGCTACCGGTCCAAACGCCGCTGCAGTAGAGTTTTGCAAGGTTGGCTGCGTTCCGGCCATAAAAATCCCAACGTGGTTTGGCGGCTCAAGGAATTCCGGAATACTGGTGCCATCGGAATACCCTTCAAACACGCCATCCCGAACTTGGTACAGGGATTCGGTTTCACCAGCGGATGATTTGCCGTCGGAATACGCGACCGTCTCATCTTCAGACACTGGTTCAGATCCGATCTCGTGGACACATCCCATGAACGCACGCTTCATGGGAGGCTGAATCCGGGCGGGACTTGCACGCTGAGCCGTTTCGACGAGGTCGGTGCACATGTCCGACTCAGGTCCCGGTTCGCCGATCTTGCCGATGAAGACGTGAATTCCGCCGAAGGGGACCCGGTACCCGTACTCAATTGAGCCGGCCTCGGAGCCCCAGCCTGCATCGTCGACGTAGATCTTGCCGCGACGACTCTTAGTCATCCGGCCGACCACGTACCCCTTAAGACCTTCAGAGCTGCCCTTCAAGAACTTGAAACCATCGTGCGATAGCCCCACGGTGGGCGCCAACTGTCGTGGAAATATCACGTTAGATGTCCTCATAGAAGGACTTAGTCGTGGAGCCATCGCTACGGGTTAGCTTAAAGGGGTTAAACCGGACAAAGGACACGAGGGTTTTTATACTAGTTCGGCCCCTTCGATGAAGGTAAATGCCTACGTCTAGTTGTGATGGGATTATTAGGATCTCGCTAACCAGGGAGCTAAACAAGCTATGCCTGGCTATTGAGTTATTGTTTCTTGTCCCTGAACCTCCGTCGGGTCATCCCCTTATATACACGGGTTGACGCCCGGCCAGTTTACGGAGTCCCGAGGCCGACTCATACAAGTATCCGGCTCGGTCTCTCCTTTCCTTATCTTACAATACAAGTTACATGACTGTGGTGGTTTACTACTATGGTCCCTAATCCGCCTTTGGGCTCGGGGCCTCTAATTAAGCTTCATAGTAAAGCGCCATCTTCTGAGTCTTCATGGGCTTCAACATAGTTGAGGGTGAACCGGCCCCTCCTGGGCGGTTTACACTCAGTAGTTGTATCCCCAACAGCATGGTATCATCATTTCACCCACATAGCATGTGCAAGAAAGTACAGAGGGTTACGGCAAAAACTGGATGCACTTCGTGTACAAAACGGACAATCTCTTTCGAAGTATCAGGGTTTCATACAGAAACTCATCTGTTACAAAGGGATTTCAATTTTTTTGAACTTATTTGAAATCCATAGTTTTTCTGTGTTCAAAATGCACCATTCAAAGCCACATCATCAATTTACAATCCTTTCTGACTACATTTGTTATTTTTCATGCATTTATTGATTATTTTGAGCTATAAGACCATGAAATTGAAAAGCATTTGAAATCAACTCTGAAAAGGTTCCAAGTTGGCATGGTATCATCATTTCACCCACATATCATCATTAATAGAAGTTCATCATCACATTAAAACCAAAGTACATAAATAGTTCTCATTGAACAACATATAGCTCTCCAGAGCATCTAATTAAACCATACATTGAAATTATGTAAAACATTTCAATGCAACAACAAATGCGATCACAATCGCAACCAAGGTAACAACTGATCCAACTGCATAATGATACCAAGCCTTGGTATGAATGGCATATTTTCTAATCTTTTTAATCTTCAACCGCATTGCATCCATCTTGATCTTGTGATCATCGACGACATCCGCAACATGCAACTCCAATATCATCTTCTCCTCCTCAATTTTTCTTATTTTTTCCTTCAAGTAATTGTTTTCTCCTTCAACTAAATTTAACTTCTCGACAATAGGGTCGGTTGGAATTTCCGGTTCAACAACCTCCTAGATAAATAAAATCTATGTCACATTGGTCGGCATAATTGTCGTAAACAATAAATGAACCAAATAGTTATGAAAAGATAATATATACCACATCTGAATCATAGACAGGACGAGGGCCGACGGGGGCGGATACCAAAACCATCGCACTATATAATAACAAGGAATAATAAAAGTAAGAAAATTAGACAAGTATCTATCTGAAGTAAGAATTTTTTTTCTTTCAGAAAGAAGATATGACCAAGAGGATCACCACGGTGGTGCCGGCGACGAGATCGGCGCGGGCAATCGACGGCGGTGAAGACGGGGACGGGGCGTGACAGACCGCTAAATCTAGACAAATCTCGTTGGAAATGGAGCTCGAAGGTTGAGTTTCGAGAGGAGAAAGCTTAACTAGTGTGGCTCAGGCATTTCATCGAACACCTCATGTGCATAGGAGGTGAACTAGAGCACCCAAATGCCCTCCCCTCGCCGGCTTGAAAAAACATAGCACTGTGGAGTGCTCTGCCGCGGCGGTGGGTATATATAGGCAAGTTATTTGTCCCGGTTCGTGGCATGAACCGGGACTAAAGCACTCCCTTTAGTCCCGGTTCAAGCCACGAACCGGGACCAATGGTTGTGGGTCAGGAGCGAGGACCATTGGTCCCGGTTCGTGGATTGAACCGGGACAAATGGTTCCACACGAACCGGGACCAATGCCCACGAGGCCCCGGCCGACCCCCTGGGCTCATGAACCGGGTCTAATACCCCCCATGGGTCCCGGTTCTTGAAG
Organism: Triticum dicoccoides; assembly: GCF_002162155.2. Taxonomy (NCBI): domain Eukaryota; kingdom Viridiplantae; phylum Streptophyta; class Magnoliopsida; order Poales; family Poaceae; genus Triticum; species Triticum dicoccoides. The sequence goes on along the minus strand of NC_041386.1, from coordinate 743,726,075 downwards.
AACCGTGACTAATGGGCTGGCCAGGCCCGAATTTTAGCCCTATTTTCTACTAGTGTGCGTACGTACTGTCGGGCAATTTTTTATCCTTTGGACGGTTCTTCTTCAATATTTTCAATAGCTTCTCAAATCCTTTGACAGGTACGCCATTCTCTGCCTTCCACTGCAGCAATTCCAGTGTGGTACCGTGCTTTGTGTTGCCATCTTCGCAATTGGGGTACAACCCTTTTTTGTGATCCTCTAACATGCGATCGAACTTCAGCTTCTCCTTTACACTTTCACGCTGTCTCTTTGCATCAACAATGACCCGGCGAAGATCATCATCGGGCACATCGTTTGGTTCCTCTTGATCCTCAGCTTCCCCCATTGCAGCATCTTCAGCTTCCCATGTTGCACCATCACCGTATTTAGGGGCACATAGTTGTCAACATCTTCTTCTTCTTTGTTGTCTTCCATCATAACCCCTCTTTCTCCGTGCTTGGTCCAAACATTATAGTATGGCATGAAACCCTTATAAAGGAGGTGGGTGTGAAGGGTTTTTCGAGCCAGAGTAAGACCTCGTATTCCCACATATAGGGCATGGACAACACATAAAACCATTCCACTTGTTTGCCTCAGCCACTGCGAGAAAATTATTCACGCCCTTAATGTGCTCGGAGGTGCGTCTGTTGTCGTACATCCATTGTCGGTTCATCTGCGTACATCATGATTAGATAAGTGACCAACTTAATAGAAGTTCATCATCACATTAAAACCAAAGTACATACATAGTTCTCATTGGACAACATATAGCTCTCGAGAGCATCTAATTAAACCATACATTGAAACTATGTAAAACATTTCAATGCAACAACAAATGCGATCATAACCGCAACCAAGGTAACAATTGATCCAATGGCATAATGATACCAAGCCTCAATATGAATGGCATATTTTCTAATCTTCAAGCGCATTGCATCCATCTTGATCTTGTGATCATCGACGACATCTGCAACATGCAACTCCAATATCATCTTCTCCTCCTCAATTTTTTTTCAATTTTTCCTTCAAGTAATTGTTTCCTTCTTCAACTAAATTTAACCTCTCGACAATACGGTCAGTTGGAATTTCCGGTTCACATACCTCCTAGATAAAAAAATCTATGTCACGTTGCTCGGCATAATTTTCATAAACACTAAATGAAACTAATAGTTATAAAAGCTAATATATATATACCACATCCGAATCATAGACAGGGCGAGGACCGACGAAGGCGGATACCAAAACCGTCGCACTATATAATAACAAACAATAATAAGTAAGAAAACTACACAAGTATCTATCTAAATCATACAAGTAAGATTTTTTTAAAAAAAAGAAGATAAGATCAAGAGGCTCACCACGGTGGTGCCGGCGACGAGATCGGCGTGGGTAATCAACAGCGGTGAGAATAGGGACGGGACAAGACGGACCGCCAAACCTAGACAAATCTCAAGGAAAATGGAGCTTGGACAAGGAGCTTCGAGAGGAGAAAGCTTAAGTGTGGTTCAGGCATTTCATCGAACACCTCATGTGCATAGGAGGTGAGCTAGAGCACCACAAAGCTCTCCAACAGCCGGCCAGAAAAACAGAGCAGTGGAGTGCTCTGCTCGCGGGCGAGGGGGTATATATAGGCAACTCATTGGTCGTGGTTCATGGCTGGAACCGGGACTAAAGGACAACCTTTGATCTATGTAATCAGTAAGAACATTTACTATTATTTGCTTGATCTGAATCGTTCATCAATTTAATCAGGAAAATTTATGTGAATTATTTAACTAGGAAGAAACATGGGTACTTGAGGGAGTCCTGGATCAGGGGGTGTCCGGATGACCGGACTATAACCTTTGGCCGGACTCCTGGACTATGAGGATACAAGATTGAAGACTTCGTCCCGTGTCCGGATGGTACTTTCCTTGGTGTGGAAGGCAAGCTTGGCGATACGGATATGTAGATCTCCTCCCATTGTAACCGACTCTGTTTAACCCTAGCCCTCTCCGGTGTCTATATAAACCGGAGGGTTTTAGTCCGTAGGACGAACAACAATCATACCATAGGCTAGCTTCTAGGGTTTAGCCTCTCTGATCTTGTGGTAGATCTACTCTTGTACTACCCATATCATCAATACTAATCAAGCAGGAGTAGGGTTTTACCTCCATCGAGAAGGCCCGAACCTGGGTAAAAACATCGTGTCCCTTGTCTCCTGTTACCATCCGCCTAGACGCACAATTCAGGACCCCCTACCCGAGATCCGCCGATTTTGACACCAACATTGGTGCTCTCATTGAGAGTTCCTCTGTGTCGTCATCTTTAGGCCCGATAGCTCCTCCGATCATCAACAACGATGCGGTCCAGGGTGAGACTTTTCTCCCCGGATAGATCTTCGTGTTCGGTAGCTTTGCACTGCGGGCCAATTTGCTTGGCCATCTGGAGCAGATCAAAAGCTATGCCCCTGGCCATCATGTCAGATTTGGAAGTTTGAACTACACGGCTGACATCCGCGGAGACTTGATCTTCGACGGGTTCGAGCCACAGCCGAGCGCGCCGCACTATCACGATGGGCATGATCTAGCTCTACCGCCGAACAGTGCCCAGGAGGCCGCCCCAGTGTCCGCTCCGACCCTTAGCTCGGAGCCGATTGCGCCAATCGAGGACTGGTGGCTGGACACCGCCTCGAGGGTTGCAATCTCTATGGCAATCGAGCCGAACACCAGCCTTGTCCTTTGCGAAGCTCATGACCCCAAGGTGTCGGACTCCTTTCCGGACTCCGAACCTTCCGCGCCCCTGCCGATCGAACCTGATTGGGCGCCGATCATGGAGTTCGCCACCGCGGACATCTTTCAGCACTCGCCCTTCGGCGACATTCTGAATTCACTAAAGTCTCTCTCTTTATCAGGAGAGCCCTAGCCGAACTATGGTCAGCAAGGTTGGGATGCGGAGGACAAAGAAATTCAAAGCCCACCCACCACCCACTTTGTAGCCACTGTCGATGATTTAACCGACATGCTCGACTTCGACTCCGAAGACATCGATGGTATGGACGCCGACGCAGGAGACGACCAAGAACCAGCGCCTATAGGGCACTGGAAGGCCACCTCGTCATACGAATATACATGGTGGACACCCCAAAAGAAGGGAATGGCGATGGAACAACGGAGGATGACCCCTCCAAGAAGCAGCCTAAGCGCCGGCGTCAGCGGCGCCGCTCTAAATGCCGCCAAAGCAAAAACGGCGATTCCGGCACGGGAGATAATAACACCCGGACAGTGCCAAAGACAACCCCCTCCAGCAAGATTCAGCACAGGAGGATGGAGGATCCAGCCCTCATGAGAGAGCGGCAGACAGAGAGGTAGAGGACGATAATTACATGCCTCCCTCCGAAGACGAGGCAAGCCTCGACGACGACGAATTTGTTGTGTCTGAGGATTCCGTCGAACAAGAGCGTTTCAAACGCAGGCTTATGGCCACGACGAGCAGCCTCAATAAAAAACAGCAGCAACTTAGAGCTGACCAAGACTTGCTAGACTACAGATGGACTGAAGTCCTTGCGGCTGAAGAGTACGAACTTGAACGCCCCTCCAAGAGCTACCCAAAGCGCAGGCTGCTACCCCGATTAGAGGAGGAAGCACCTAAACCTACATCATTAGCGCACGACGCGGCCGACCGGCCACCTCGTGGCCGCGACAGAGAGGCCTCTCGGCCATCCACTCAAGCCGCACCCCGGTGTCGGTCAAAAAATACCAAGCCACGGGGAAATGCGCCAGACCTGCGAGACATATTGGAGGACAAGGCAAGGCAAACAAGATCGATCTACGAATCGCGTGGGCGCCCCACGACACGTGACGATAACCGTCATGCCGGATATGGCAAATACGGCCAGGCCGAACACAGCAGACAAAGCTCATTTGAGCTACGTCGTGATATAGCCCAGTACAGAGGCGCCGCACACCCACTATGCTTCACAGATGAAGTAATGGATCATCAAATCCCCGAGGGTTTTAAACCCGTAAACATCGAATCATACGATGGCACAACAGATCCTGCGGTATGGATCGAGGATTATCTCCTTCATATCCTCATGGCCAGCGGTGATGATCTACACGCTATCAAATACCTCCCACTCAAGCTTAAAGGACCAGCTCGGCATTGGCTTAACAGCTTGCCAGCAGAGTCAATTGGTTGCTGGGAGGACCTGGAAGCCGCATTCCTCGACAATTTCCAGGGCACCTATGTGCGACCACCAGACGCCGATGACCTAAGCCACATATAATTCAGCAGCCAGAGAAATTGGCCAGACAATTCTGGACACGGTTCCTAACCAAGAAAAATCAAATAGTCGACTGTCCGGACACAGAGGCCCTCGCAGCCTTCAAACATAACATCCATGATGAATGGCTTGCCTGGCACCTAGGACAGGAAAAGCCGAAATCCATGGTAGCCCTCACAACACTCATGACCCGCTTTTGCACGGGAGAAGACAGCTGGCTAGCTCATAGTAATAACATGACCAAGAGCCCTGGTAATTCGGATACCAAGGACAACAATGGCAGGTCGCGTCGCAACAAGCACAAGCGCCGCATTAATGGCGACAATGCTGAGGATACGGCAGTTAATGCCGGATTCAGAGGCTCTAAACCTGATCAGCGGAAAAAGCCATTCAAAAGAAATACTCTAGGCCCGTCCAGTTTGGACCGAATACTCGATCGCTCGTGCCAGATACACGGCACCCCCAAAAAACCAGCCAATCACACCAACAGGGATTCTTGGGTGTTCAAGCAGGCAGGCAAGTTAAGTGCCGAAAACAGAGACAAGGGGATGTAGAGCGATGACGAGGAGGAGCCCCGGCTGCCTAACAATAGGGGACAGAAGGGCTTTCCCCCACAAGTGTGTATGGTGAACATGATATACGCAACCCACATCCCCAAAAGAGAGCGGAAGCATGCACTCAGGGACGTATCTGCGTTGGAGCCAGTCGCCCCAAAGTTCAACCTGTGGTCCTCCTGCCCGATCACTTTTGATCGAAGGGACCACCCCACTAGCATCCGCCACGGCGGATTCGCCGCATTGGTTCTAGACCCAATCATTGACGGATTTCACCTCACTAGAGTCCTTATGGACGGCGGCAGCAGCCTGAACCTGCTTTATCAGGATACAGTGCGAAAAATGGGCATAGATCCCACAAGGATTAAACCCACAAAGAAGACCTTTAAAGGCGTCATACCAGGTGTAGAGGCCAACTGCACAGGCTCAGTTACACTCAAAGTGGTCTTCGGATCCCCGGACAATTTCCGAAGCGAGGAGTTAATCTTCGACATAGTCCCGTTCCGCAGTGGCTATCACGCCCTGCTGGGACGAACCGCATTTGCAAAGTTCAATGCGGTGCCGCACTACGCATACCTCAAGCTCAAGATGCCAGGCCCTCGAGGAGTCATTACGGTCAATGGAAACACCGAACTCTCTCTCCAAATGGAGGAGCATACGGCGGCCCTCGCGGCGGGAGTACAAAGTAGCCTCTCAAGGCAATTCTCCAGTCCGGCTATTAAACGTACGGACACCGTCAAGCGCGCCCGAAGTAACCTACAACAAGACCGCCTGGCACGTTCCGAGCAAGCGTAGCAGTGCGGCCCCAACCCCAGCCCTCGCGAAATTGTGAAACCAGTACCACGCGTACATAATTACGCTCTGGAAATACCATGGGCATAACGGGAGGAGAACAACCACGGCACGCCCAAAATGCGGCTCAACCGCACTAGGGGCTCCCGATTTTGTCATTTCTTTTTTCTTACTTTCAGGACTCCACTCTCCGGAAGGCCTGTCCGGCAGTACAATCGCCGAACACATGATGCAACAGCCAGGGAGGCAGCAAGCTACGTCGAATGTCCAGGTGGTCTCTATAACGAGCTAAATACCTTTCTTACATAAAGTCTCGCAGCTTGCCCCTGGAGGGGGACATGTCAAATAATCCCATCTCTTGCTTATCGCACTATTTGTATCATTCTGCTTTCACAGCAGCCTTTTAATAAACAATACATAGCTCTTGTCTATTATTGCATTCATTTTTTATGTAAATATGTTCAGTTATGACATTATGCAACCGTACACTTTGGTACGGCAATACACCAGGGGCTTAAGTACCCCAGAATATGGTGTGAGAAGTCCGAACACTCTCATGAGTGCGGCACCCCGAACTTATAGCATTATATGCATCGGCTCCGAACCATGTCTTAGGTCAATAGTTGGGTTTGCCGAGCTCCCATGTTTTGGTACCTTACGTTCCGTTATATCGGCTAAGGTAGCGCTGGGAGAACTACTGCGATTGTGCCCCGGTTGAGCTGGGTTAAGCACCTCAGTAGAGAAAGCTAAAACTGACCGTCATGATAGGGCAAGAGTCGGTCGCTGTTCGAGAGGTTTCGAGTCCCTAAAGACTTATGCCGCTTAGAGCGAGGAGCTGGCTTTGTCCGGCCTAGGCGTGGATAGCGCCCCGAACTCGGTCTTCCGAATACTAGGGGCTTCGCCGAAATTTAAAATTATAGAATTCTATGGCTAAGTGAGAGTGATAGAGCACTATAGTCCGATTGCCTTGTTCATTGTGCTGAGCGCCTCCCTCGAAGGACCCAAGAATGGGAACAAGAGTGCTCAGGTTTATCCCGAACACCCCAGCACTCGTGGCATGGGGGTAGAAGCCGACGAGTCACCATCTCTCAGATTTAATAAATGGCCGCGCAGAAGGTAATATTTTAAATTCAAAAAGTGTTGCTTAGCGCATATGAACAAGTTTTCAGCGCACAGGATAACACGAGCGAGTTTACTCAAAAATTACATCCTTGGAACACTCATTCGCCACAAGTCAGGCACCCTTCAGGACGACCTCATAATACAACTCGGGCTTGCGATGCTCCTTCCCCTCCGGTGGCCCATCTGTCACCAGCTTCTCAGCATCCATCTTGCCCCAGTGTACTTTAACACGGGCAAGGGCCCTACGGGCGCCTTCGATGCATATGGAGCGCTTGATGATTTCAAGCCATGGACAGGCATCCGCCAGCCGCATCACCAGCCCAAAGTAGCTCCCAGGCATGACCTCCCCAGGCCATAGCCGGCCTATAAGGCCTTTCATGGCCTGTTCGGCTACCTTATGGAGCTCGACCAGCTGCTTCAGCTGGTCGCTCAAGGGCACCGGGTGTCCGGCCTCAACATACTGGGACCAGAACACCTTCTCCGTCGATCTCCCTTCCTCGGCTCGGTAGAATGCGACAGCGTCGGACACACTGCGGGGCAGATCTGCGAATGCTCCTGGAGAGCTCCGGACACGGGTAAGTAACAAGTAATTCACTTTCACGTACTTGCTTTGCATAAAGAATGTCTTACCCACCGCTATCTTATTCATCGTCTCAATTTCCTGGAGAGCTTTTTGGGCTTCAGCCTTGGAAGATTTGGCGCTCTCAAGGGCCGAGGCAAGCTCGGACTCTCGAGTGTTTGAGTCAAGCTCCAAACTCTCGTGTTTTTTCACAAGAGCGTGGAGCTCTTGCCGCACCTCCGCCACCCGCGCCTCCTGCTTTTCTCGCTCGGTGCGCTCCACGGTCGCATTGTCTTCGGCCTTGGACAATGCTTCCTTCAGGGTCGCCACCTCGATTGTGGCCCCTGTAATACTCACGTTGGTCATGTCATTATTTGCAACCAGATCTTTTTATATACTTACATAAGGTACTACTTACCTTCCTTGTCCTCGAGCTGTTTCTTGGCAAGGCCAAGCTCGTTCTCGGACCGCTCGAGGCTCTACTTTAATGCATCGACCTCCGCAGTCAGTGTGGCAGAGGTCAGTAGCGCATCCTGCATTCCCATATTGACATACTTATGTTAGACTCATGCGTATATCTTTTTAGATCCTCAGTCCGGCTTTTCTTTCCGAACACCAAACTGAGCATCAGGGGCTACTGTCTATGCGGTAATATTTTTACATATCTTAAATACGTACCTCAAAGCCTGTTAGAAGGCTGGCACAGGCTTCCGTCAGCCCGCTCTTGGCAGACTGAACCTTCTGGATCACCGCACTCATAATAGTGCGGTACTCCTCGTCGATGGAGGCGCCATTAAGCACCTCTAGCAAATTATCCGGTGCCTCCGGTTGGACGGAGGTCACCGGTGTCGTAGGCTTGCCCTTCTTACTAGGGGGCCGCCTGCCGGACTCCGAAACCACTGAAGGTTCCGGTGCGGTGTCCGGCCCAGGGCCGGACTTAGAGCCCTTTGGGGTTTCATCCCCTTTGCGCCTAGAGTCCGGGAGGTCGCCTTGCGGCGCCTCCAGGACCACCTCCTCCTGGCTTGGCCCCTTTTGGGACTCCACCTCGGCATCGTCACTAGGGCGAGGGGTGGTAGCAGTCGGGAGTGAAAGACTATTCACATCCGACGAATCCAGGGAGCCGCTCGACGAAGCATCGAGCAGGGCCTTGGGCGGACTGCGTGATTATATTCGGCGTCAGAAGATACTGTGCAATAAAGGAACGCCATGAGTTATTCTGGTATCCGGATACTTACGATTTTGCCAGGGGCTTGGCCCTGGATGGCCACTCCTCTTCGTCGTCGGCGGCGTTGGTGGAGTAGTCTGGAGGAAGGGTCTTTCCCTTCTTGGACCCTCCGACCCCCCTAGTTGGGGCGGCCTTCCTTTTCTTTCCTCCCCCCGTTGGAGGGGGAGAGGCCTCTTCTTCCTCCTCCTCGTCTTCGTGGGAGGAGTGCGCTTCGGAGTCATCGGACGATGAATCCGACACCACCAGGCGCCGGGAACTCTTTCGAGTTCCCGTGGCCTTCTTCTTGGCCTTCTTCTCCGGCACCACGTAAGGTGCCGGGACCAGCAACTTCTCCAAGCGGGCATCTATTGGGCCTTCGGGCAAAGGAGCCGGACAGTCGATCTGTCCGGACTTCTTCTGCCAGTCCTGTCAAAGGAATGGGAACTCAGATCCCGCATAGAGTCAAACTATGAAAAACAAGTATCCCGTAAAGGGTAAAACGAGCTTACTACGCTGGCTTGGCGCTTCGCGCAGAATCCGTGATCCTCGGTAATGGGAGGGGGAACCTCGGCGCCCTTGAATAGCACCTTGCAGGCATCCTCGTGCATTGTGTCAAAGAGCCTGGACAAAGTTTGGTGCTGGGCCGGGTCGAACTCCCACAAGTTAAAAGCCCGTCGTTGACACGGGAGGATCCGGCGGAGGAGCATGACCTGGACTACGTTGACAAGTTTAACCTTCTTGTCCACCAGGTTTTGGACGCAGGTTTGGAGTCCGGTCAGCTCTCCTGAATTACCCCACGGTAGGCCCTTCTCTTTCCAGGAGGTGAGCTGTGTGGGGATGCCAGATTGGAATTCGGGGGCCGCTGCCCATTCAGGGTCACGCGGCTCGGTGATGTAGAACCACCCCGATTGCCACCCTTTGATGGTTTCCACAAAGGAGCCCTCGAGCCATATGACGTTGGGCATCTTGCCCACCATGGCGCCTCTGCACTCCGCTTGCTGGCCGCCCACTACCTTCGCTTGACATTGAAGGTCTCCAGCCATAAGCCGAAGTGGGGCTTGATGCGGAGGAAGGCCTCGCACACGACGATAAACGCCGAGATGTTGAGGATGAAGTTCGGGACCAGATCGTGGAAATCCAGGCCGTAGTAGAACATGAGCCCCCGGAAAAATGGGTGGAGTGGGAAGCCCAGTCCGCGGAGGAAATGGGGGAGGAACACCACCCTCTCATGGGGCCTAGGGGTTGGGATGAGCTGCCCCTCGTCTGGGAGCCGGTACGCAACGTCGTTGGACAAGTATCCGGCTTTCCTCAACTTCTTGATGTGCCCCTCCGTGACGGAGGAGGCCATCCACCTGCCTCCCGCTCTGGACATGGATGGAGAAGGTTGAGGTGGGAAGTGCGGACTTGGGCGCTGGAGCTCGAGTGCGTGGAAATGGATAAGCGAAGGAGGAAGAAGGCATAGATGAAAAAGGTGGATCCTTATCCCCTTATATGGGAAGGCGAAACTATGTGCCCCCACCAGCCTGGTAAAACTTGCTTATCTCCCAAGCCCCGTGATTAATGGCACGGTTGGGTTACCCACGCCCGTATTGATGAGAATCCCGGAATAAGGGGACACGATCTCTTCTTCGACAAGACGTGCCAAGGAAACCACCTCGTTAAACGCGCTGAGGTGGGACAGTAAAATGATTCGAATAAAGGCTTGGTCGTGGCGTGATGTCACGCTGCGGAATACGTCAGCAGATTAGATTTGTACAAATATTATTCTCTCTACGGTGGTATGTGGAACTTATTTTGCAGAGCCGGACACTATCCTTGTGTTCAAAATCTTCTATGAAGTATTCGGAGGAGGAACCCGCCTTGCAATGCCGAAGACAATCTGCGCGCCGGACTCGTTGTCATTGAAGCCTGGTTCAGGGGCTACTGAGGGAGTCCTTGATCAGGGGGTGTCCGGATGACCGGACTATAACCTTTAGCCGGACTCCTGGACTATGAAGATACAAGATTGAAGACTTCGTCCCGTGTTCGGATGGGACTTTCCTTGGCGTGGAAGGCAAGCTTGGCGATACGGATATGTAGATCTCCTCCCATTGTAACCGACTCTGTGTAACCCTAGACCTCTCCGGTGTCTATATAAACCGGAGGGTTTTAGTCCGTAGGACGAACAACATTCATACCATAGGCTAGCTTCTAGGGTTTAGCCTCTCTGATCTCGTGGTAGATCTACTCTTGTACTACCCATATCATCAATATTAATCAAGCAGGAGTAGGGTTTTACCTCCATCGAGAGGGCCCGAACCTGGGTAAAAACATCGTGTCCCTTGTCTCCTGTTACCATCCGCCTAGACGCACAGTTCGGGACCCCCTACCCGAGATCCGCCGATTTTGACACCGACAGTACTCTTCTCACTCTATGCACCCTTCTTTGGTTGAACTGGCTGTTTCATGTCCTTTTGAATTGTTTGTGGATACTGCCACATAGTGCATTGATGACATGGTTCCAGTGGAGTGGTAAATTTCAGGCAACCACTGCATTTCATATTTCTTTTGATTGACTGCCAAAACTCCGGCACGCATTATGTATTTTCAAATCATCCAGACACGCATGTTTGTGTAATAAGTAGTCGCACACCATGGAGATTTTATTCAGGATCAAAGGTTACTCTTCATTGAACATACGACTTTGTGAACTCACTTTTAAGGTAGATGATGCAGCTTTTCTGGTTCACCTTCTATAATTGAACAGAAAATATTGATCAGAATATTCCTTTTTTGACATTACAGTGATGGCAGATTATGTGGCTGAAGAATGTATGTACGTAAAGGGTGGATACTTTAACTGTTTTAATTGTTTCTCCATACTTGTGTCTCATCTGATCCAAATTCTTTCCTTCAAGTTGGCCTATGATGTGCTATGACTGATGGTGGAAATTAACCATGCTCTGATCTGTGTGTATCACTTCTCTTGGTAGGAATTGAGCAGCCTTACGTAACCACTTAAATTTCATTGGTACCATATTTAACCATACTCTATCCATTCTGATTTGCATGGTCCCTTTTTTCATGAAAGTAAGAGGGGCTTCTATTTTATTGGCAATATGAGGAAATGGCTCATATGAGAAAAACACATATGGAAAATGCAGGGACGTCAATCATGTATGAAAATTATAGATGTGAACTTACAGAGAATTAGAAATATATTTACTCTAAAGAAGGTGCATGTATCATTTGTTGTCGATTGTTTGTAATTTGCATTTGTCGATTTCGTACAGAAACCGGTGTATCGCATATCTATATCAACCGGGTGCATCTTCTTCTCGATCTGGTGAGCGTGACCCTGTTATCAAAGATTATACTGCTTTAACATTATTTTTCTCCCTGTTATATTTAGTGATTATAGTGTTTTCCCGTGATTTTATATTAGACTTTTTTTTATCGCAGCCATTGCACATGAATAGTGTACTACTGAGACAATAGATTAATTCTACTGCACCGTGATTCTATGAGGAGGTGTCTACTACTACCTCTCTCTCAGTTTACAGGGCATGCGCGTACCCCTAGGTCGTCTATTTGACCAACCTAATACAAGTCATATATTACAAAAAAATATACCAATATAAACTTCAGATGTTCTATTTTCAAAAGATATAATTTTTGTGTTATATAGTTTATATTAGGGTGGTCAAATTGGCAACCTAGGTATACGCGTAGGACTTGTAAACTGAGACGGAGGGAGTATCTTTATATTCATGGTCATAAAGGTGTGCACTTTGAGCATAATCAGACCTCACTTCACCCAACAATTATGTGTGTTGCCTGGAAATTATGTGGAAATGTGTCAATAGACCATGGCATGATCACTGAGACTAGAGGGTGAGAGTTTCCAAAGTTATTACTTTACCTGGTGTTCATATGCTTCAACATTATGACAATTACATGGTTTAAAATCAATGTAAGAAATATTTTCTCATGTATAATATATAGGTATGAGAAGATACAGATATCGCATAGTTTCTATTGATAATGCTGACAATGAGCCCAAAATTCTTGCGATATTTTATCATGATAATTTTTTTTATTATACATATGTTACAGAAGTAAACATTGGGTGGCATATATACCCTAAGAGGACATGTTATTTTGCCACGATGACAACGTGCATTTGCACGTGCACGATTACTAGTATCAATACAAATGATCCATTACATTAGCACGAATGAGTGCATAAAAAATTTGACACTAAACTCAAGAGAGAAAACTCTATCCTATTCTGCTAACTAGATCCATCTGATGGAACTGGAACAAATTTGACAGTAAACTCAAAAGGAAAACCTTCGGAATTTAGTCTCGTCCTTCAACATATGGCTTTAATGGTGATGAGGCCATCTCGTGCACCACGAGCTTCTCGACGGTAACTGTGGAGCCGGTGGCATTGTTGAAAACATACACACCACCTGCCGCGTTAATTGCCTCCGTCGGGTACACCCGTGATGTTGCAGTCAACCTCCCTCCCATCACAAAGCTCTCCACTATTGAATGATCCACAAGCACCCTAGCGGATAATGCCTCACCATGAAGCACCGGCACGGTGCTTCCGACTACCCGCTTCACTGGCTCCTCGGACCGAGACGACCGCGACTCGTCGTGGCAGAAGTGGGTCCGGAGGCTCCCATCGAGGCCCCTGGACACGTAGAAGTACACCGCCATTTGTTCACTGCGGCTCTTGGTGGCATGGATTAGGAGGCCAAAGGGTCCGAGCACACCACGGTTGGCAGCACCGCCGCTGGTACTGCAGTTGTAGCTCACGTCTGCCTCGTTCAGGGCAGCGATGGCGGAAGCATTGAGGCGGAAGGAGGCCTCGATGTCAAGCTGAGCGGCTTGGTGCAGGTGGAGGGGGACGACAGAGCCGGTCCCGATTGTGATGCTACCGAAGTTGGTTGCGTTATGGCGGAGGGTGTCGATCTCCTCCACCGGCCATTGGAGTAGATTCATCCGGGTCTTTTCATCCAGCGCCACTGTCCTTGGAATGGCCTACATGCTCATCATGCCCGAGTCATTAGTTAGTTCTTTGACTAAGTATGTTCTCAAGTTTGAATGCACATTGACGCCAATAATATTTTGAGAAAAAAACGACCAAAATGATTCTTGTTTATAAGTAACAATGGCTCGGCATACACAGCAGCAGATAGGGGACTCGAAAATTTAACCTCTTGGAAGATGCCAAGGGTATTCAATTCACATGTACTGATTGATCGATTAATATATGCATGCAGTGATATACTCAATCTTCAAGAGGTGATGCATGATATATCTATTTGAGCATGCATAACGAACGGATCTTTATCGGAAAAAAATGCATAACGAACTAATAGAACTACTGATAGATGATAAACACAAGATAAAACAATCATATCAATGTCCGATAACGATACCTGGAGGTTTGCCCATCCCTTGGCGATGTCGGTACAGTTGGAGTCCGTCTCACCGACATACCCCCAGCTCACGCGCCGCCGCTTCGCAGGATCATAGAAGGAAGTGGACGCAAATAACTTTCCCCAGTTGTACCTCAGGCCGATCCCCACATCCAATTCCGGGTCCAACGGCGTCCACTTGTTGGCCGCTGCATCGAACCTCCCCAGCGCGTAGTAGTCGTGCCGTTCATCGTCCATGCTCGCCTTCAGCACATACAAATCCTTCTCCGATGAGTTCTTGCTGTCACCGACGGGGTATAAGTCGACGCACTCCCACATGCCGGTGCCTTCAACGCGGTGGACCGGGTGCGGGATGAGCTCGAAGTTGATGAAGTCTTTCGTCTTGAACATGAGGGCGATGCCGGCATGACCGTGGTCGTCCTTGGACCCAATGATGGTGCGCCACGTGTTATCGAACTTATCAAACCATGCTGTCATGGGGTCGCGGAAGTCTTTTTTATAGGTCCCGGGGGGCGGGAAGAGGACGGGGTTGCCCGGGTACTTTGTCCAGGTGCGGAGGAGGGGGTCATTAGGGTCCGCAGGTTCGGCAAGGCACTGAACCTGGGCGAGGTCGTCCGTGTTGCCCGTGTAGAGCACGACGACCTTGCCGCTGGGAAGCAAGGTGGCGGAGCCCGTCAAGACGCCGTTGCTCTCATACCAGTGCTCGGGGACCATGGCGAGGGGCAGGCTGCGCCAGTTGACCATGTCGCGGGACACGGCGTGGCCCCATGAGATGTTGCCCCACGTTTCGCCCCTCGGGTTGTACTGGTAGAAGAAGTGGTACCATCCACGGTAGTACATCGGAGCTGCATGTTGTATTCTGAATCAACAAGTAGTTCCACAGAAGATAGACAGACAGAAGGCGAGCAAGTGATCGATGAACGTACTAACCGTTGGGGTCTGCACGCATGTCGCCGGAGTACGTACGCCGCCGACGGAAAGCAGCCATGCATGTCAGCTTCTCCACAGATACATCAAACCTTGAGAAAAATAAACTGGTTACCGACCGTTCATGTAGTGTTTGTCCGGCTGGAAATGGAACCCTGTGCGCTGCCACTGCAGCATGGCGTTGTTCCACGGGAACCGGTCCTTGCCGCCGCCGCCACCCTCTCCCGTGCTGCTCTCCGTCTCTGCCAGGACACGGGGCCGGACATGATGCCCGTCGCCGGACACCCTGGCCCCCGTGAGCGTGTGGGCGACAAGGAGCGCCGCCACGGCCGAGGCGGCCAAGACGGCGGCGCACGCGCGCCACCTCACCCCGCCGCTAGTCCGGTAAGGCATGGCCTGTGACTCCATCACGGCAGGCGAACCAAAGTTCGAACAAAGAGAATTTGTTCCACTCTTGCTTCAGCTCAAACCAAGAATGTGTTGGGCAGCTCAGCCAAGCGGAGGGATTTATAGTGGATTTGGGAACGGGCAATACTGCCCATAGATTTGACCAAACCGAATATTGATAACGCGTACTCCACGATGCCCCTAGGCCCTAGCCGATCGAGAGATCAACCAAATCAAATCTGGGTAGCCAATAAGCTCGATCTCATCTAGCCCTAAAAAATCTGTGGAAAAAGGTTCTCCCTCCATTCCCTAATATAAGACCTTTTAACTTTTTCTTATGTATCTAGACACACATTAGCATATATGTTCACTTATTCTAGTATGTATGTAGTCAATTTTTTGAAATAATTAAAATGTCTTATATTAGGAAACGGAGGAAGTATTTAATAATAGTCGTATGCATACGGCTTGGAGGAAGATCTTTCTATTTTTCATGATCGAATCAGATTATCCAAATCATAAATAGTAGTACATGAGGAGAGATTTGATACTGTAATACTCGACAAGAATGCTAGCCATACTCAATCTCATAGATCCCTATAGAATCCCGTGGAAAACCATATTCAATAAAAGTAGTACGCACGGCTTGGAGGGAAGTCTTTCGTATCTTTCATTCCACCCTGAGAGATTATCCAACTCATATTTTGTACTCCAGTTAAGATGAGAGAGTTCTTTTTACCAAACAAACATAATACTGCAATATACATACCCCACAACATATGCTGCTAGGCCAAAAATTTGTCCAAATCAAACTTATCGCATTCTAAATGAACAATATAATCAAAAATACTAATAGCCGAGAGATTTGATGCAAATATTATTCTCCAGTTCAGCAGATGAACCATTAATATCGAAATATACATAAACATAATAATGGTGCTGCCACGTGCAGGTTGGAAGTGGAGTGAGAGAAAGCGAAATCACATGTCGGCTCCCAGGTGACGCCACATCAGACTGGCCTTTCTCAGCTATTTGGAAGTTGGCCATAGTTGGAACCAGAAGAGTTGGGCGCACTTTGTTGGGCCGTTGATGTTGTTGGGTATCTTAAAAAATACCCATTCTGTTTCGGAATACAAGGTGTAGTATTACTTTTTGAGAAGTCAAAGCTTTTTAAGTTTGATCAAATTTGTAGATAAATATATCAAAATTCATATAAACAAATTGATATTATTAGATTTATCATGAAATGAATTTCCATATTATTTTGTTTAATATTGTGGATGTCGATATTTTTGACTCTAAATTTAGTCAAAGTTAAAGGAATTTAACTTTCCAAAATACTAATACCCCTTATATTTTCGAATTGATGGAATATTTAGTTCGGTGGGCAGGGAGATGATGGAGTGCTTTTTTTATAACGCGATGATTTGGTGGGCCTTTCGCGGTGTGATTCTGTGTTATCCACTAATAAATCCATATTTATGTGGGGAAATTTCTGAGTTGGTAGCTGCATGTAGTATATTGGTGTTGCAGTATCAAATGGTGGCGTTTCTTTTTTCTACATGGTGGGAGGGTGCCCGAGATTGATATATTTCTATAGGCCGGTTGCTGCTGATTGATTTAAAAAATCATTGGCCCGATCAAAATAGTAAACCAAATCTAAAACTGAATACCTCAATCGAATGAAAGAGCTTCAAAATTAGGGAACATAGTGAATCAAAATAATTGAATGGGAAAGCTCCTCGGGGAAATTGTTGACCCGGTCAAAATCGAGTGAGCCAATTCTAAATCGAAGACATCAATTAATTGTGGTGCCTTAAAAGTTATGAAGCATGGTGTATAGTATAAAAGAAATTGATGGGAGAGCTTCGAGAAATTGTTGACCAGGTCAAAATTGGGTGAACCAATTTCAGTTGGAGACCTCAATTGATTGTGAGGCCTTAAAAATTAGGGAGCTTAGTATTGTTGACCCGGTCAAAATTGAGTTGAACCAATTATAAATTAAAGACATCAATTAATTGTAAGGACTCAAAAATTAAGGAGCATAATGTGTAGTATAACAAAATTGCTTGGAAAAGCTTTGAGAAATTGTTTACCCGGTCAAAATCGGGTGGTCCAATCTCAATTCAAGACCTCAATCAAATGTGGGCTCTTTAAAACTAGGGAGCTTAGTGTTATAGAGGATGCATACATGTGATTTGACCAAACCGAATTTTGATAATGCTTACTCCACAATGCCCCAAGCCGATCGAGAGACCCACCAAATCAAATCTGCTGGGTAGCCATGCTCGGTCTCATCTATACCTAAAAATTCAGTTGAAACAAGTATTTGATAATAGTTGTATGTATGGCTTGAAGGAAGATCTTTTTATCTTTCATGATCCAATTAGATTATCCAAATCATAAATAGTAATACTCTAGTTATGACGAGAGATATGATACTGTAATACTCCAATTTATAC
>NC_041386.1:743702523-743708080 GCF_002162155.2 Triticum dicoccoides | reverse complement strand
GTAAAAGATATATATTATAGATCCCTGCAGAATCCCATGGAAACCCGTTTTCCATAAAAGTTGTACCCAGGGCTTGGAGGGAGATCCTTCGTATCTTTTCAATATCCACCCTGACTGATTATCCAAATCACATTTACTACTTCAGTTAAAACGAGAGATTTTACCAAACGCAACTTACTACTGCCATACACATACCCCACAACATATGCTGCCAGGCCAGAATTCTTCCAAATCAAAATTATCGTACTATAAATAGAGAATATAATCCACGATACTGACAGCGGAGACTTGATGTATATACTATTTCTCCTAGTTCAGCAGATGATTCAATAATATCGAGCAATCCATAAAAAACAATGGTGCAGCCACGTGCAGGTTAAATAGTCGAAAGATAGTATTGTGTGGAAACGGAGAGAGAGAAAGCGAAACCACATGGCTCCCAGAGGTGGCGCCACATCGAACTAGGCTTTGTCGGCTAATTAAAAGTTGGCCCATAGTTGAAATGCATACATGTGATTTCATTTGCGTTGGCGCGTTTGGCTATCTGCATCGTTTTTTGTCACTCCGCATACCTGTTCCAATTGAGCCTGGCTGATCACATGCAAATAAAAAACAAACATCTGCATGTTGATTGATTGCCTGCATCCCCTCTAGCCTGCATGTGCTAAAACGGAAGGCCTGCTCTTTGGTTGCGAACTTGTTTGAGGGGAAACACAATTCCGGTTGTTTGGTTACATTCAAGACAGTTGTGTGGTAACCTCCTCCTCAATGTGATGAGGTTATCAAAGGCACACATGAACTACTAACAACTAAACTAGTAGCAACAGAACAATCTTAGACACAAATATAAGTCTTAACCACGCAGAACAAGTTTTAAACCAACATAGTACCATAAGTTCTTGACGAAACCCAAGTCTTAAAGCAAGAACCAACAAGAAACGGGCAACAGGAGCTCAAGCAGTCGCGGCGAAGTTCATTGTCGTGCTCCTTGCACTTGGTGACCACCTCCACGCCCTCGTTGTTGAAGACGATCACGTTCATGGTGTCAGGGGACAACAGCTTGAACATCAACATGTACCCAATCATGATCTGGTTAATGGCGGCAAAGTTGGCCCAACCCTGATCAAGGGTGACCCTGTCGTTGATCACCGTCACCCTCCATGCGCAGTCGGTGTTCGTCTTGAGCTTGAACTCTGTAGGGATGGCGGGGAAGTGCTTCGTGAAGTCCAGAGGCAACGGCGGACTCTCCAGCTTTAGAGCAAGGATAACCTTGCAGAAGTGGTTTGGTCCTGACTCCTGGTGGTAGTGGCCATAGTTCCTCCGCTTGGGGCTTGGGTGCTCATGCACTGGCACTTTTACCAATGGAGGCACAATCTCCTTGCCCTTCTCCAATGGTGGGACCACCTCCTTGCCCTTGTCCATCTGCATTATGAACAACATGTAGTTCAATGGTCAGCATTCATTCATATCGGCCTAAACCAGTGGAGGTCTACAGTCGCTCTGGAGGTTGCCGCCGCCGTCTTGGATCGCTTCACACTAGAGCTCAGGTTGTCGCCGCCGTCGTCGCCACTGGTGTGAGTGGGGAAGAGGGGAGAGAGCGGTGAGGGAAGGTGAGGGTAATTTATGACGACATGCCTGGAAACAACGCGACATATCGGGACCGCACCCACGCGTGCAACCGCCCACGCCCACGTGCCTAGTGTTGCATCGCGCGGGCCTGGCTCCACAAAAACGGCTGATTTGAGCGCTCCTCTGGATGTAGGCCCAGACGTGCTTTAATCTTCATGCTATGCAGGCCCAATAGTGAATGCGGGTAATCAAACAGATCTTTTTCTTTCCGCGCGGGCCTGGCTAAGGTATATGCAGCCTACCAAACGCGTCCATAACAGCACGACACACACAAGAGCAGCCAACTGCACCGCACCATAGGCACTGTAGGAAATCAAAGCACTGCAGCAAGCTGCACAGTAGGCTAGTAGACTACAGCGAACGGGTTTTTTCTAGTTTTATTTGACGGTGGTTTTTATATTAAAATATGAAGATGTTTTGAAAAATTGACAACATTTTTTTAAATATTTCATGGCAGCGCGACGCACACAAGAGAAGCCAACTGGGTTTCCCTTTTTTATTAAAGTTTGTCCAAGCATAACATGGGATCTACTTTTTAAGAACTCGACGAGAGAAACACAAAGTGAAAACTATTCATGATTTGAACGCACGGTTGAAGAGATAAAATATTTTGAAAATGACAAATCTACGAAAAATATAAAACTTTCAGGTTGTGACAAGTTTCGAACATGCAGTGCGCTCACTTCTCACCACTAGACAAGGTGGGAGCGACTTTTGTAAGGGATGCCACTTAACTAGTGAGTAGATAATAAGGGTAACCGAAACAAGGAAAACTTAAACCGGACTTCCTATTTAATGCTTATAGTGCCAATTACAATGTTATTGGTAGTTGGCACCCACGTCCTTTGATAACTTTATTTGGATAGACATATGTGTCTCTCTCCATTACTGGTTTTGAGACCTTCTAGAAGATTCTCTTCGGTTTTTCAGGCAGGGATTTTCTTTCTATTTTTACTTATATTTTTGTTTTGAAGCTGTTACTTATTTACTTATTATGTACTATTTTAGTTTCATTTTTCCTCTCAATTTTAATTTGTTATTTTATTTATTTTTCAATTTTTATATTTTGTAAATTCGTGAATGTTTCAAACCCATGAGCTTTTTCTACACTGCGTACTTTTTTTGAATTTACGATTTTAATATGATTGTACACATTCTTGGAATTTACTTACTCTTTTCAATTCATGAACTTTTTTAAAATTCAATTTTCTTTTTTATAATGTATCATTTTTTAACTTGTTAACTTGTTTCATGTTTATAAAGTTTTTTTCCACACTTGTGAACTTTTTTTAATGTATATTTTACAAAAATAGCTGGTAATCGTTTTTTCTTGAACCTTTCTCTACAGTGATAAAAAGGGAAAAAACGAGTGAATTTCACTAGAGCGGCCGAAAGAGAAAAAAACAGTGTGATTGTATTGAACGGAGCAAGCTTTACAAGCGCCTTTTGGTGCTATAGGGGTGATGAGGAGTTCTCAATGGGAACGATCCTTAAAAAGGGTGAACAGGAGGGAGCGGCGTTTCGGAACCCGGGCTTAGATGAGCCCGGGATGAACAGTAAAACCAAATTAAATAGTTTGATGCTCTCATTCTCACTCACCCATAGGAATATTTGGATGGGCTTGTTGTCCTTGCAGTCCACATAAAAGACAAATAGGGACCAACTAACCAGCGGGTGCCCCCTGCATAGCCTTCCTCACAGGAGCACTCGAGGGCCAGCCTCGTTGTGCACCCTGCGGTTGCCACGTGTAGCTCGCTGGGTGAAATAGTGGGTACTCTTTTTTGTTCTTGCACGTCCTCTTTTAGTTTTTTCTGTTTTTTCAGCTTCGGATTTAGCATGGATTTTCCTATATTTCTCTTGATTTTCTTTTTCCCCCATGAAGCTAACCGTGTAAAATGCAAAAGTTGTGCTTCCCGAAAAGTGAAAAGCACAATTGTGCATCCCGTGAACCACAAACTATGCTTCTTCGAAAAGTCATGATTGTGCACCGCGTGAGACACAAAATTGCTTTGTGAAAATTGAAAAGCACAGTTGTATCTTTTTTAAAATATTCCAATAAAAATTGAAATTTTGAACAAATTTGGAGATCTCAATAATATTTTTGAAAGGCAAAAATGTTTCTGCTAACCAAAAAATTGAAGTTCCAAACAAAATTTTAAAACCTGCCTTTTTTTAGTTTTAACTGAAGTTTCAAGAATTTCAAAGTTTCTCTTGAAAAGTGCATTTTGTAAATCCCATACATTTTTTGAAACTGTGATATTTTTAATTTCCACATAAATTTTGATAATGCCAAACATTTTTGAAAATGCAAACATTTTATAGAATTTCCAAAAAAATGAAATTTCTGTAGACATTTTACAAAAAAAATATAAATAGAAAAAATAAACAAATTTGAAAAAGAAAACCCAAGTAAACCAGACCTCACTCGGAAATACCTCGACAAGCATTGGTTGGGCCCATGTATGCGCTGCCCTGTATCTTTCAACGCCTATGCACAATGCGTCAGATAGGGTTTTCCTCATTTGGTGCTGTCATTCTCACTGACCCATAGGAATACTTGGATGGGCTTGTTGTCCTTGTAGCCCAGATAAAAGAAAAAGCCCATAAGATAAGAATGAGAGAATAACGGATGCTAATGGATAGTAAGGGGACCAACTAACTAGCGGGTATCCCCTGCGTAGCCTTCGCAACAGCACCGCGTGAGGGCCGCCTCGTGGTGCACCCAGCCGTCGCCACGTGTACTGAGCTGGCGCAAACGCCGGAGGACTTCTTTTTGTTCTTGCACGCATTTTTTTTATTTGTTTTTTCTGTTTTTCAGGGTTCGGATTTTGCATGGATGTTCCTAGACTTCTCTTGATATTTTTTGTTTTCCCCGCATGAAGCTCACCGTGTAAAAGCAAAAGTTGTGCTCGCCGAAAAGTGAAAAGAAGTATTGTTCATCATGTGAAGCACAATTGTGCTTCCGCATGAAGCATAAACTGTGCTTCTTCCAAAAGTGAAAGAATGATTGTGCATTGCATGAAACACAAACTTGCTTCCTAAAAATTGAAAGAAGATTGCATGTTTTAAAATATTTTTGAAAGGAAAAAAAAGTGAGTGATTTTCAATGGAGCGGACGATAAAAATAACAGGGCGAGTGCCTCGAACAGAGCAAGCTTTACATGGGAAGCGCCATTTAGTTCTATAGCTTTAACGAGGAGCTCTCGGTGGGAAGACCCTTCAAAGGGGTTCTCCTCTTCAGCGTGTAGGTCACGCGCGAGCAAGCGCCCGCGCACCCCCTTGCTCCACCGTGCAGAGAAGTGGCCGGCCCGTATTTGCACGGAGTTCACACATATGAGCATCTTGTAATACAATTCTTATTATTTTTATTTTTTTCTATTTTTTTTAATTTTACTGTTCTCCGGGTGCATCTGAGCTCGGGTTTCGAATTGAATTTATTTTGTTTATTTTTTCCACATGAAACACATCGTGCGAAAGCAAATTTTTGCTTCCAAAAAGTGAAAAGTACAGTTGTGCTTTTGCATGAAGCACAAACTGTGCTTCTTTGAAAAGTAAAAAAGCATGATTGCGCACTGCACGAAACGCAAATCATGCATCCCAAAAATTGAAAAGCATAGATGTGCATCGCGTGAAGCACAAAATGTGCTTCCCAAAAAGTTAAAAGCACAATTACGGTCCACCCTGAAGTTCAGTTGTGCTTTCGCGTGAGACACAAACTGTGCTTCCTCAAAACTTAAAATGCATAGTGGCGCACAGCGTGAAGAACAAGGGAAAGCAAAGTTGTGCGCGCCGTGAAGCACAAACTATGCTAGCCCAAAAAACTGAAGCATAAAATTTGCTTCCCTGTGAAGCATAAAATTTGCTTCCCTGTGAAGCATAAACTGTGCTTCCTTGTCAAGCACACTTTTCCTACCGGTTTTCCTTTTCT
>NC_041386.1:743683072-743702202 GCF_002162155.2 Triticum dicoccoides | reverse complement strand
TTTCCCTTTTTTTGTTACCCATTATTTTTCTTGTTTTATTAAAGTTCGCCCAAACATAACATGGGATCTAATTTTGAAGATCTCGACGAGAGAAACACAATGGTGAAAACGATTCATGATTTAAACCATATGGTTGAAGAGATAAAATGTTTTGAAATAACAAATCTACGAAAAAACATAAAACCTTCAGGTTGTGACAAGTTTCGAACATGCAGTGCGCTCTCTTGTCACCACTAGAGGAGGTGTGAGCGGCCTTTGCAACAGGTACCACTTAACTAACGATTTTAGAAATAAGGGCAACCGAAGCAAGGGAAATATAAGCCGAACATCCTATTCAACGTTTGTAGTGCTAATTACAATGTTATTGGTAGTTGGCACCCACGTCCTTTGCTAACTTTATATGGATAGACATATGTGTCTCTCTCCATGACTGGTTTTGAGACATTCTAGAAGGTTCCCTTCGATTTTCCAGGCAGGGTTTTTTCTTTCTAATTTTACTTATGTTTTTTGTTTAAAGAAGCTATTTATTTACTTATTATTTTTTATTTTAGTTTCGTTTTTCCTCTCAATTTTTATTATTTTTTATTTAAAAAATATATATTTTGCAAATTCATGAATGTTTTATAATTTTGCAAATCCATGAGATTTTTCAAATGCATAATTTTTTTAAACTACGTACTTTTTTGAATCTATGATTTTTATTATAATTGTGCACATTGTTAGAATTAATGAACTTTTTTCAATTCATGATTTTTTTAAAAAATCAATTTTCTTTTTTAGAATTTATCATTTTTTAACTCGTTAACTTGTTTCATGTTTATAAAAAAATATT
Source organism: Triticum dicoccoides (assembly GCF_002162155.2). Taxonomy (NCBI): domain Eukaryota; kingdom Viridiplantae; phylum Streptophyta; class Magnoliopsida; order Poales; family Poaceae; genus Triticum; species Triticum dicoccoides. The sequence continues at coordinate 743,701,370 of NC_041386.1, read as the reverse complement.
CACACTTGTGAACTTTTTTGAATGTATACTTTACAAAAATAGCTGGTAATCGTTTTTGTCTTGAACCTTTCACTATAGTGATTGAAAGGGAAAAAGCGAGTGACTATCACTGTAGCGGACGAAAGAGAAAAAAAGACAGGGTGAGTATATCGAACGGAGCAAGCTTTACATGGGCTGTCCCATACAAATGCCTTTTGGTGCTATAGGGATAACGAGCAGCTCTCAATGGGAACGACCCTTAAAAGGGGTGAAAAGAAGGGGGCGGCGTTTCGGAACCCGGGCTTAGATGAGCCCGGGGATGAACAGTAAAATTAAACAAGTTAGATTTTCTTAAAGAAATACAATTTATTTTGTGGTGCAAGATGCTTGTACGTGTGAACTCAGCGCAAAATTTGGTGAAGTTTAGACATTCGAGGAGCTCTTGGCAAAAAAGACAAATTTTGGGTGTCTGAGAAACTTCTAAAAATCGCACTGTTTACATGTGATTTTATATTTTTCCTGCCTAGAGCTCCTCGAATGTCCAAACTTCACAAAAAAATTGCACGGAGTTCACACACATGAGCATCTTGTACTACAATTCTTATTATTTTCTTTCCTATTTTTTAATTTTGTTGTTCCCCGGGTGCATCTGAGCTCGGGTTCCGAATTGAATTATCGGTGAAAACAACCAAGACAATAGAACTCGACATTACAAGCATGACAGCATGAAACTTGCCGTTATTTCTCCACCAAGCACTTGTCGACCATGAAGAATATCAAGAAATTCAACCAGTGAAGTACCTAATCTATAGAGGACCAAACATCTTTAAATCTCCGCAATAGTATACAGTTTCGTATGACGAAGATCGGCAATCATTCTAGTCACATCGATCGCACATAAAACGAAAAAGTGTCTCCACGCATACCAAATAAACAAAATAAAACAATGGGTAAGCTTGTTAAATATCCTCACCAAGAAAAAAAATTAGGACTCGTTTGAGCGCGCGTGCGCACGCACAAGGAGTCATAAAACCAGAGCAATAAAAGTCACTATGTAAACAAGGATTCCTCCCATACAAAACTACAACAGCTTAGTGTATAGACGAAAATAGAAATCCACTAGGCAAATGATAACCATTCACTATATAAACAAACACGAGTCCACTCTCCCAAACAACAATAGTTCATTTTCTAAACAAACACATAAGCTTATTACGCAAACCACATCGGTTCACTATGTAAACAAACAAAATTCCACCCACCCAAACTATATTGATTCTACGCCCAACAAAGTAATATAGTTCACTATGACATCAATGAAGAACACATGATCCACGGATAGATGTTTCTGTTCTGCAAGCGAGGTTGTGCAGAATCATTTACATATGTCTTGGCCTTCCTTGGTGAGCTTCTTTGATCCAATGTAGCTTCATTGAACATACGAGTGATCGTCCATATTGGAGAGCTGGTTGTGCGCTGAGTCCATCTCGTGCACGACGAGCCTTTCCGCCGTGACGCTGGCACCGGTGGCATTGTTGAACAAGTACACTTTTGCCTCCTGATAGGCCTCCATCGGGTACACCCGTGACGTCATCGTGGTCCTCCCGCCCATCGCGAAGCCCTGCACGATGGAGTGGTCCACGAGCACCCTCATCGAGAAAGCCTCGCCGTCGAGCACCGGCACCATGCTCCCAATCACTCGCTTCGTCACGTCCTTGGCCCGTGACGACCGTAACTCGTCTTGGCAGAAGCTGGTATGGAGGCCTCCGTCGAGCCCCCTGGACACGTAGAAGTACACTGCCGTTTGCTCGCCACGGCGGTCACCGGCAGCGAGGACGAGGAGGCCGAAGGGGCCTAGCGCGCCGCGGTTAACAGCACCGCCGCTGCTGCTGCAGTTGTAGCCCACATCGGCCTCATTGAGGGCAGCGACGGCAGAAGCATCAAGGTGGAAAGTGGCCTCGATGTCGAGCTGAGTGCCTTGGCGGAGCGGGATATGGATGACGGAGCCGGTGTTAAGGGTGACGTCGCTGAGTTCGGTGGCGTTGAGGCGGAGGGTCTCAATCTCCTCCACGGGCCAGAGGAGGAGGTTCGTCCGGGTCTTCTCGTCGAGAGCAATTGTCCTTGGAACTGACTGCACGCATGTCAAACATCATTAATCAGTTAGTTATAAGCTCGAGTACACTACATACTGACATTGAAAACTTCAAACAAAATTACTCTCGAAAAAAAAAAGAACTTCGAACAAAATAAAAACATACAGTTTTTATTAAACTATATAGTAGTAATGAAATCTGATTTCCACAGAAGAAACGGCAGCACAAACAAAAATGGTATTGACGGATTGGCATAAATAACTTCAGAAACTACTGAAATTCATCTTGCGGTTTGGTCAGCTGGACATATATGGTAACAAAGTGATTAACATGCATGTTTCTGCCTGCCTACGTGTTGGTCCATCTTTTCTAGCCAATCGGCCTGCGTGCATCAGCATTTTAAGCAGATGTATATGTTGTATATATAATGATACAGCAACAACAGCATTTCAATCCCCAAGAGAGCCAACGCATAGATCTATATATCTAACATGCATAATGAACAAGTATAGATGGATGTGTACCTGAATTGAGGCCCATCCCTTCACCACATCAGCCCGCTTGGAGTCGACCTCGCCGACGTACCCCATCAGCACGCGTCGCTTCTTCGCCGGATCATAGAACGAGGTGGACGCGTAGAACTTACCCCAGTCGTATCTCAACCCGATCCCCAAGTCGAGCTCCGGGTCGATCGGCGTCCACCTGTTTGCCGCAGAGTCGTACGTGCCTAGCGAGTAGTAGTCATGCCGTTCGTCGTCCATGCTCGCCTTCAACACGTGCAACATCTCCGATGAGTTGTCGCTGGTGCGGCGACCGACAGGGTAGAAGTCGATGCACTCCCACTCGCCGGTGCGCTCGACCCGATGCAAGATGCCCGGGATGAGCTCGTAGTTAAGGAAGTCCTTGGTCTTGTACATCATGGCGATGCCATCGTGGTGGCCGTTGTTGTCGTCCTTGGACCCGAGGAGGGTGCGCCATGTGTCATCAGATTCATCGTACCAAGCGGTCATCGGGTCTCGGAAATCCTTGGTGCCGACCCCCGGCGGCGACCAGATGACGGGGTTGGCGGGGTGCTTGGTCCAGCGGCGGAGGAGGGGGTCGGTAGGGTCGGCGGGAGTGGCGATGCACTGGACCTCAACGGCGGAGGCGTTGGTGGCCCCCGTGTAGATCATGATGACCGTGCCATTGGGTAGCACGGTCATAGAGCCCGATAGAACCCCGAGGATGTCGTACCACTGGTCGGCCACCATGGCAATAGGGAGGGTGCGCCACTGGACGAGGTTCCGGGACACGGCGTGGCCCCACTCCATGCCGTCGTCCCAGTCGGTGCCCACCGGGTTGTACTGGAAGAACATGTGGTACCATCCACGGTAGTACATCAGACCTGCAATGATTTAGTTAATCAGACGGGCTAAATCAACTATCTTGTCATGTTTCATCCCACACTTGCTTAATTACTTTGTGTTTACATGTTTGTTCTCTCTGTTTGGTTGAGAAAGAAACTGCATCTAGAGCGTTGGATGGGGCATGTTACATCACATCTGTATTGGCCAGATGTAATCTTAGCCTTGTTACTTTTCTAGTGGCAGGGGAATGACACATCACCTCTCGAGCTTCATTGTGTATCATATTAAAATATAAAACCGTGCACATCTAAAAAATATGCATGGTAGTTAAGTTCTCTATAAGATATTTCACAATGGACACATTGATATTGATATTGGTTTGGTATCTTAGATGTTGATTTTTTATGAACTTAACAAAGGTTAACTAAGGACAAAATGGACATGATTTGCATTTTGGGAAGGGGGGCCACACTATGCACGTTACTTCTTCTACTCACAATGTATCCAATCTACGCCACTGTCAAGTGAACCCCCAACCCGCTATGGAAACTCTGTTTTCCCCTGTTTTGCTGTCAAAGTTTTCCTCCAAATTTGGTGTGAGTTAAACAATCCCTTTTGATTATGTCTAGAGAGAGAGAGATCCCGTCTTTTTTCCCCACACAGAAGACCTTATTAAAAAAGTTAGTGCGTGGAGTACTATACCGTTGGGATCTGCAGGATGTCGCCGGAGCAGCCCGCCGCCGTCGCCGTCCGCCGGCAAACAGAGAGCAAAGGCAGGGACGTCAGTTTCTCCATCAAACCAACCAAGGCACAGAAAAAATAAATGGACGGAGGGAGGTACCGCTCATGTAGTTCTTGGCCGTCTGGAAATGGTAGCCACTGCGCTGCCACTGCAGCATCTCGTTGCTCCACGGGAACCCGCCCGCCGCCTCCTCGTCGACGGCCTGGTCCACCCGGAACCCTGCCAGGAGCGTGGCGCCGACCACCACCACCACCATGGCCGAGGCCGTCAGCGCGACGGCGCACACGCGCCACCTCGTGCAGCCGGCCCGCTCGCCGTCGGCGTCGGAGGGCAGTGGCTTGTACGCGTACGGTAGCGGTGGCTTGCCGTGTGACCCCATCGCAGCGCCCCTCGTGAACTCTAAGAGAGTTTGGTAGATTGTGAGTGCTCGATGGGTGTGGGTTCTGGAGCCGGCGAGCTAGCACCATTTATAGGTAGATGGACGGCTGTAAGTAAGCTGGGAGCAGTCACCGTGGGGTTTTCACAGAGGTTTTGGCGTGTCACACGATTGCTACTAACATGGTCCAAACACGGCACAGGTGGATGCCAGTGTAGCCAAAACTACGCTTCATCAACGGACGACCAATAACGTGTTAGCTTCGACTGTGATTTACAAGGAAACAACAGTGGGAAAGTAGTCGACAAAAAAAAATTATGGGTTCTGCTTTGCGAGAAAGCTGTAGAGCCAGCACAGGCACGTCAGGGGTTTTGGCGCGTCACGTTTGTAGCTGTAAAATGTATGTTCAACACTATTCTTGTGTAGCCAAAACTACCCTTCACCGATGGACGGCCAAAAGACTGTGTTAGGTTCGGCTGTAATTCACCAGAAAACAGCTGTGGGAAAGTAGCCGACAAAAATAGTTATGGGTTGTGCGTTGCGAGAAAGCTGTAGAGCCAACACAGTCACGCCTGGGGTTTTGGCGTGTCACGTTTGTAAAAACGTATGTTCAACACTATCCCCGTGTAGCCAAAAGTACCCTTCATCGATGGACGGCCAAGACTGTGTGAGGTTTGGCTGTAATTCACCAGAAAACAACTGTGGGAAAGTAGCCGACAAAAATAGTTATTGGTTGTGAGTTGCAAGAAAGTTGTAAAGCCAACACAGTCGCATAAAGGGTTTTGGTGTGTCACGATTGTAAAACGTATGTCCAACACTATCCTCGTGTAGCCAAAACTACCCTTCATTGACGGATGCCAAGACTATGTTAGGTTCGGCTGTAATTTACTAGATAACAGTTGTGGGAAGTAGCCGACACAGAATAGCTATGTGTTATGCGTTGCAAGAAAGCTGTAAAGCCAACACAGCCGTGTAAAGGGTTTTGGTCACTATTCTCGTGTAGCCAAAACTACCCTTCATTGACGGATGCCAAGACTATATTAGGTTCGGCTGTAATTTACTAGACAACAGCCGTGGGAAAGTAGCCGACAAAGAATAGCTATGGGTTATGCGTTGCGAGAAAGTTGTAAAGCTAACACAGTCGCGTAAAGGATTTTGGCGTGTCACCTTTGTAAAATTGTATGTCCAACACTATCCCGGTGTAGCCAAAATTAACCTTCATCAACGAAAGGCTAAGGTTGTGTCTGACTAGCTGCCAGTTGTGTAATGTGTGTTGTAAGAAAGTTGTAAAGCCATTCGGCAACTAGGGGTGTGAATTGTGGCCGCAGAGTAAATGTCTGAAATGCCCCTCAAGAGCCAAGATGACTGGTTACATGATGTTTAACGATAAGGATCTCACTGAAAGTTGATTTATTATCTGTAAATGATCATGTTGTAGCTTATGCCCACATTTACCACACTATGTTCAAGTCGATTGGTGGGACTGACTATGTTCTATCTCAAAGGTGTGGCCTTTTCCATCTATTTCACACCAAAAGACTGACATATAAGGAAATTTTGCCACAAATTTGATGCAAGTAATTATGGCATACAAATTGTGCACATAGACATGCACTCAATCGACTAGTTTTAATCTCATCTGCCCATAAGGAACACATAGATATATCACATCCAGTCTGAGAGACATTTCACATGTGTATTGTTGAATAAAACAACTATATGTGTACAATACAAGTCAAGAAAATGCATGAATCTGACCATAAATATGTAGAATACAGATCGAAAATAAGCAACCGGAATGAACAAACTAACTTACACATATCATACCCTAAAAATGCAAACACAAGCATTGCACCAAATACTAACATCGCTAGCAGCAAGAAGAACAATGAACGAAAGTTGATCACAACAGCAAGAAGGGTGTAGAGGTCTCCTTCGCAGCCCTTTCACAAGGAAAACACAAACTAAGAACATCTCTAGACCTTCCCTTAAAATCACCTAATTCCGTAAAAACTTTATAATTTTAGGGAGTCATACCCATCTAACCTTTACCCTAAAATCCGCGAACCTTCTAAAAAGTAAGGAGAGGTCCTGATAACCAAGCTATTCTTCTAAAAAATCGTTAAATATTTACCCCCCCCCCCACCCCCACACACAAACATTTCTACTTCCTCGATCGCTTGAATTTTTTAGGGAAGAATTTCATAGCACAATACCATCACCTGACGCCACTACGTACCATCCTCGCCTCCGGCACGGGTGACCATGTGCTACTTGTGATAGTGTTGGGATTCTTCGAAGAGGAAGGGAGATGTAGTATAGCAGCAGATAGTATTTCCCCCAGTTAAGAACCAAGGTTTATCGAACCAATAGGAGACACCACATATACAACTTTAGCAGTACATCCACACACACAAGCAAATGCTTGCATCCCAACAAGTCAAGGGGGCGTCACTCCCCTTGTTTTTACCCGTTGAAAGTATCAAATTAGGTAGTGGTAGATATAATAAATAAAAGTAAAAGTAAAAATAAAAACAGCGAGGAATTATAAGTTTTGTTTTATTATAGAAGTGAATGGACCTGGGGGGCATAGCTTTCATTAGAGGCATCTCTCAAACAAAAAGCATCGGTGGGTAAATTAATTACTGTTGGGCAATTGACAGAATAGCGCATAGTAATGATGATCTCCAAGGCATAATAAATATATAGGCATTCCGTCCGTGACAAGTAAACCGTTAAACTTAGCGACATCTACTACTATTACTCCACCCCGGAGGCCGCTATCTAGCAATGCAGACAAACATAGTAATGCATTAAGCAACATGACATAATGTAGACAGAATAAGATTAAACAACACTCCCTCCGTTCCTTTATATTAGCTGTATTTGTTTTTTTCATAAAATTCCATAATGTAAGGTGCATTTCTTCTAAATTCTTGTAATTCCCTTTTTATCCTTCCAGAAAGAGGAAAGTATATCTCACCTGATTGACTGTATCTCTCCTTGTATCAAAAGAAGGAAACTATCTCTCTCTTGATTGCATGTATCTCTTACTTTCCTGGACTCATTGATTTACTTGCAACTAACCAACTAATTTTCCAAGGGTAATTTTGTCCCAATATCTCTATAATTATGCGCCTTGGTCACCGTGTCAAAAATAATACGCCTTACATAAAGTAATGGAGGGAGTATATTCAAACTCCGTCATTTTATCCTTATTAGCAACAATATAAATATGTGCCTTCCAACTCGTCCTATAAGGACACCACAAGATTGAACCTACTACTATGCACCGCTTCCTCTGAACATCTCATCCAATAGGCCAAGAAAAGATATATAGATCAGAAAGCACGCATAACACTAAGATTACACAACAAATAAATCTCAAAAGACTCAAATAATATCAATAAATAATCTGATCATATACCAACAATTCATCGAATCCCAACAAACACACCGCAAAAGTTACATCGGATTGATCTCAGATGAGATCGTTGTACTGAAGATTGAGATTGAGAGAGAGAGAGAGAGAGAGAAAGAGAGGGAGGGAGAGAGAGATCTACCTACTTTTATGTACCCGTAGGTCCTGTAGGAACTACTCACACATCATCATGGAGACAGCAAGGTTGATGAACATAGCCTCCCCAATGGTTTCCCCCCTCCGGTGGAGTACGGACGGAGGCCTCCAGATGAATCATGGAAGAACAGAGGCTTGTTGCGGCGGAAGGATTGTTTCGGGTCTCCCTTCGCGGGTTTCTAAATATTAGGGAATTTATAGTCCAGGAATTAGGTCAACCGGAGCAACGTGGGCCACACAAGTGCTGATGGTGCCCCCCTACAGGGCGTGCCAGGTGAGCTTGTCACTCCCTCGTGCATCTTTTGGTATCTCCCTGAAGCTTCTAGGGTCTTTCATTATCCATAAAAACTCATCGTAAAATTTCTTCGTGTTTGGATTTTGTTTGGTCTTACTTTTCTATGAAACAAAGAAAACGCGAAAAAAACAAGAGCTGACACTGGGCACTAAGTTATTAGGTTAGTCCTTAAAAAATAATATAAAATGCCAAGCATATAAAAGTGGTAATATAGTATGATGAAACAATCAAAAGTTATAGATACGTTAGAGACATATTGCCATGCTGACATGGGAATGAACCCCGCTGCCCCTACAAGTACCTGCCACCCTTCCTAGGCCACCACAGTTCCACCAGTGACAAGATGTCTGCCGCCCGCCCCGCTGTGGGACTGACATGGCAAGCTCATGCTGCCTCTCTTTGCAAAATCTCTGGCACCGCCTCATGTGGTCGTTATTATTGCCGTGTACTTCCTCATGCTCGCTGCCGCATTGTGGCTAAGGGGAAGGATAACATGCCGCCTCTAAATAACAATGTGTGTTTGTCAACATGCTCTCCCGTGACTCAGGCGAGGCAACCCACCTGTATAGTCACTCCACCACCCCCTACGCAGTCTTGAACGTCAGGAAGGAAGATGCCAATGATCCCGCACATGAAGTGTTTGAGAAAATGCCAGAGAGTTTCTTTCTATTTTAATTTCTTTGTGATGACTTTCAAATGGCTATTGTTGTAGTTTATTTATATGTTGCAATGCTCAATTTTCCTGATGAATATTCCCCATTTCCCGAAGTGGAGGAGATTGAGCCACATGCCATGAACAAGAAGCAATCAAAGTCATAAAGCATTAGAGCACAAATTCATTTATTGTCACCCTTTTGTATAAACCCATTACGGGATTGAAGTAAACGATTGCGCCCCTAGAAACATATAGGTGTGTTCTTAGTTGTTTCTTTTGAACCTTTCAATGAGGGAGATAATCCCCACATGAATATACTTCATATCACACTATCACGGGGAAATGTGATCATACCACAATCCGGATTATGGAGCCGATTTGTCGAGAGAGTAAAATCATTTAGGATGTTTGTTATTGAAACATTAGAGGATAGGAACTTGCTTCAAAAGACCTATGCAATCCCAGATCTTCCACATCACAGTGAGCATGGTGATGATTTAAGAGAGTTAGGCAGTGGTGGTGTAGCAGATGAGATGAGTAGAACACCAACGGGCATGTTGTTGGGGAACGTAGTAATTTCAAAAAAATTCCTACGCACACACAGGATCATGGTGATGCATAGCAAGGAGAGGGGAGAGTGTGTTCACGTATCCTCGTAGACCGAAAGCGGAAGCGTTAGCACAACGCGGTTGATGTAGTCGTACGTCTTCACGATCCGACCGATCCAAGTACCAAACGTACGACACCTCCGAGTTCAGCACACGTTCAACTCGATGACGTCCCTCGAACTCTGATCCAGCCGAGTTTTGAGGGAGAGTTCCGTCAGCACAACGGCGTGATGACGGTGATGATGTTGCTACTGACACAGGGCTTCGCCTAAGCACCGCTACGATATGACCGAGGTGGAATATGGTGGAGGGGGGCACCGCACACGGCTAAGAGATCAAGAGATCAATTGTTGTGTCTAGAGGTGCCCTCCTGCCCCTGTATATAAAGGACCAGGGGGAGGAGGCGGCCGGCCAGGAGGAGGGCGCGCCAGGGAGGAGTCCTACTCCCACCGGGAGTAGGACTCCCTCTTTTCCTAGTTGGAGTAGGAGGGGGAAAGGAAGGGAGAGAGGAAGAGAAGGAAAGGGGGGCGCTACCCCCCTCCTTGTCCAATTCAGACTAGAGGGGGAGGGGCGCGTTGCTGCCCTTGGCCGCCCCTCCTCTTCTCCCACTAAGGCCCATGAGGCCCAATTAACTCCCCGGGGAATTCCGGTAACCCCCGGTACTCCGGTATATGCCCGAAACCTTCCGGAACCCTTCCGGTGTCCAAACATAGTCGTCCAATATATCAATCTTTACGTCTCGACCATTTCGAGACTCCTCGTCATGTCCGTGATCATATCCGGGACTCCGAACTACCTTCGGTACACCAAAACACAAAAACTAATAATACCGATCGTCACCGAACTTTAAGCGTGCGGACCCTACGGGTTCGAGAACTATGTAGACATGACCGAGACACGTCTCTGGTCAAGAACCAATAGCGGAACCTGGATGCTCATATTGGCTCCCACATATTCTATGAAGATCTTTATTGGTCAAACCGCATAATAACATATGTTGTTCCCTTTGTCATCGGTATGTTACTTGCCCGAGATTCGATCGTCGGTATCTCAATACCTAGTTCAATCTCGTTACCGACAAGTCTCTTTACTCGTTCCGTAATACATCATCCCATAACTAACTCATTAGCTACACTGCTTGCAAGGCTTTTAGTGATGTGCATTACCGAGTGGGCCCAGAGATACCTCTTCGACAATCGGAGTGACAAATCCTAATCTCGAAATACACCAACCCAACAAGTGCCTTCAGAGACACCTGTAGAGCACCTTTATAATCACCCAGTTACATTGTGACGTTTGGTAGCACACAAAGTGTTCCTCCGGTAAACGGGAGTTGCATAATCTCATAGTCATAGGAACATGTATGAGTCATGAAGAAAGCAATAGCAGAATACTAAACGATCAAGTGCTAAGCTAACGGAATGGGTCAAGTCAATCACATCATTCTCCTAATGATGTGATCCCGTTAATCAAATGACAACTCATGTCTATGGCTAGGAAACATAACCATCTTTGATCAACGAGCTAGTCAAGTAGAGGCATACTAGTGACACTCTGTTTGTCTATGTATTCACACATGTATTATGTTTCTAGTTAATACAATTCTAGCATGAATAATAGACATTTATCATGATATAAGGAAATAAATAATAACTTTATTATTGCCTCTAGGGCATATTTCCTTCAGTCTCCCACTTGCACTAGAGTCAATAATCTAGATTACACAGTAATGATTCTAACACCCATGGAGCCTTGGTGCTGATCATGTTTTGCTCGTGGAAGAGGGTTAGGCAACGGGTCTGCAACATTCAGATCCGTATGTATCTTGCAAATCTCTATGTCTCCCACCTGGACTTGATTCCGGATGGAGTTGAAGCGTCTCTTGATGTGCTTGGTTCTCTTGTGAAATCTGGATTCCTTCGCCAAGGCAATTGCACCAGTATTGTCACAAAAGATTTTCATTGGACCCGATGCACTAGGTATGACACCTAGATCGGAAATGAACTCCTTCATACAGACTCCTTCATTTGCTGCTTCCGAAGCAGCTATGTACTCCGCTTCACACGTAGATCCCGCCACGACTCTTTGTTTAGAACTGCTCCAACTGACAGCTCCATTATTCAATATAAACACATATCCGGTTTGCGATTTAGAATCGTCGGAATCAGTGTTAAAGCTTGCATCGACGTAACCATTTACGACGAACTCTTTGTAACCTCCATAAACGAGAAACATATCCTTAGTCCTTTTTAGGTATTTCAGGATCTTCTTGACCATTGTCAAGTGATCCACTCCTTGATTACTTTGGTACCTCCCTGCTAAACTAATAGCAAGGCACACATCAGGTCTGGTACACAGCATTGCATACATGATAGAGCCTATGGCTGAAGCTTAGGGAACATCTTTCATCTTCTCTCTATCTTCTGCAGTGGTCGGGCATTGAGTCTTACTCAACTTCACACCTTGTAACACAGGCAAGAACCCTTTCTTTGCTTGGTCCATTTTGAACTTCTTCAAAACTTTGTCAAGGTATGTACTTTGTGAAAGTCCAATTAAGCGTCTTGATCTATCTCTATAGATCTTGATGCCTAATATATAAGCAGCTTCACTGAGGTCCTTCATTGAAAAACTCTTGTTCAAATATCCCTTTATGCTATCCAGAAATTCTATATCATTTCCAATCAACAATATGTCATCCACATATAATATCAGAAATGCTACACAGCTCCCACTCACTTTCTTGTAAATACAGGTTTCTCCAAAAGTCTATATAAACCCATATGCTTTGATCACACTATCAAAACATTTATTCCAACTCCGAGATGCTTGCACCAGTCCATAAATGGATCGCTGGAGCTTGCACACTTTGTTAGTACCCTTTGGATCGATAAAACCTTCAGGTTGCATCATATACAACTCTTCTTCCAGAAGTCCACTCAGGAATGCAGTCTTTACATGCATTTGCCAAATTTCATAATCATAAAATGCGGCAATAGCTAACATGATTCGGACGGACTTAAGCATCGCTACGGGTGAGAAGGTCTCATCGTAGTCAACTCCTTGAACTTGTCGAAAACCTTTCGCAACAAGTCGAGCTTTGTAGACAGTAACATTACCGTCAGCGTCTGTCTTCTTCTTGAAGATCCATTTATTCTCGATGGCTTGCCGATCATCAGGCAAGTCAACCAAAGTCCACATTTTGTTCTCATACATGGATCCCATCTCAGATTTCATGGCATCAAGCCATTTTTCTGAATCTGGGCTCATCATCGCTTCCTCATAGTTCGTAGGTTCGTCCTGGTCTTGTAACATGACCTCCAGAACAGGATTACCGTACCACTCTGGTGTGGATCTTACTCTGGTTGACCTACGAGGTTCAGTAGTAACTTGATCTAAAGTTTCATGATCTTTATCATTAGCTTCCTCACTAATTGGTGTAGATGTCATAGAAACCGGTTTCTGTGATGAACTACTTTCCAATAAGGGAGTAGGTACAGTCACCTCATCAAGTTCTACTTTCCTCCCACTCACTTCTTTCGAGAGAAACTCCTTCTCTAGAAAGGATCCAAATTTAGCAACAAAAGTCTTGCCTTCGGACCTATGATAGAAGGTGTACCCAACAGTCTTCTTTGGGTATCCTATGAAGACACATTTCTCCGATTTGGGTTCGAGCTTATCAGGTTGAAGCTTTTTCACATAAGCATCGCAGCCCCAAACTTTAAGAAATGACAACTTTGGTTTCTTGCCGAACCATAGTTCATAAGGCGTCGTCTCAACGGATTTAGATGGTGCCCTATTTAACGTGAATGCAGCCATCTCTAAAGCATAACCCCAAAATGATAGCGGTAAATCAGTAAGAGACATCATAGATCGCACCATATCTAGTAAAGTATGATTACGACATTCGGACACACCATTACGCTATGGTGTTTCGGGTGGCGTGAGTTGAGAAACTATTCCGCATTGTTTCAAATGAAGACCAAACTCGTAACTCAAATATTCTCCTCCACGATTAGATCGTAGAAACTTTATTTTCTTGTTACGATGATTTTCAACTTCACTCTGAAATTCTTTGAACTTTTAAAAAGTGTCAGACTTATGTTTCATTAAGTAGATATACCCATATCTGCTCAAATCATCTGTGAAGGTGAGAAAATAACGATACCCGCTGCGAGCCTCAACATTCATCGGACCACATACATCAGTATGTATGATTTCCAACAAATCTGTTGCTCGCTCCATAGTTCCGGAGAACGGCGTTTTAGTCATCTTGCCCATGAGGCATGGTTCGCAAGTACCAAGTGATTCATAATCAAGTGATTCCAAAAGTCCATCGGAATGGAGTTTCTTCATGCGCTTTACACCAATATGACCTAAACGGCAGTGCCACAAATAAGTTGCACTATCATTATCAACTCTACATCTTTTGGCCTCAATATTATGAATATGTGTATCACTACTATCGAGATTTAATATAAATAGACCACTCCTCAAGGGTGCATGACCATAAAAGATATTACTCATATGAATAGAACAACCATTATTCTCTGATTTAAATGAATAACCGTCTCGCATCAAACAAGATCCAGATATAATGTTCATGCTCAACGCTGACACCAAATAACAATTATTCAGGTCTAAAACAAATCCCGAAGGTAGATGTAGAGGTAGCGTGCCGACCGCGATCACATCGACTTTGGAACCATTTCCTACCCGCATCGTCACCTCGTCCTTAGCCAATATTCGCTTAATCCGTAGTCCCTGTTTCGAGTTGCAAATATTAGCAACAGAACCAGTATCAAATACCCAGGTGCTACTGCAAGCATTAGTAAGGTACACATCAATAACATGTATATCACATATACCTTTGTTCACCTTGCCATCCTTTTTATCTGCCAAATACTTCGGGCAGTTCCGCTTCCAGTGACCAGTCTGCTTGCAGTAGAAGCACTCAGTCTCAGGCTTAGGTCCATACTTGGGTTTCTTCTCCTGAGCAACAACTTGTTTGCCGTTCTTCTTGAAGTTCCCCTTCTTCTTCCCTTTGCCCTTTTTCTTGAAACTGGTGGTCTTGTTAACCATCAACACTTGATGCTCCTTCTTGATTTCTACCTTCGCAACCTTTAGCATTGTGAAGAGCTCGAGAATCGTCTTATCCATCCCTTGCATGTTATAGTTCATCACGAAGCTCTTGTAGCTTGGTGGTAGTGACTGAAGAATTCCGTCAATAACACTATCATCTGTAAGATTAACTCCCAGTTGAATCAAGTGATTGTTATACCCAGACATTCTGAGTATATGCTCACTGACAGAACTATTCTCCTCCATCTTGCAGCTGTAGAACTTATTGGAGACTTCATATCTCTCAATCTGGGCATTTGCTTGAAATATTAACTTCAACTCCTGGAACATCTCATATGCTCCATGACGTTCAAAACGTCGTTGAAGTCCCGGTTCTAAGCCGTAAAGCATGGCGCACTGAACTATCGAGTAGTCATCAACTTTGCTCTGCCAGACGTTCATAACATCTAGTGTTGTTCCTGCAGCAGGTCTGGCACCTAGCGGTGCTTCCAGAACGTAATTCTTCTATGCAGCAATGAGGATAATCCTCAAGTTACGGACCCAGTCCGTGTAATTGCTACCATCATCTTTCAACTTTGCTTTCTCAAGGAACGCATTAAAATTCAACGGAACAACAACACGGGCCTTCTATCTACAACAACATAGACAAGCAAAATACTATCAGTTACTAAGTTCATGATAAATTTAAGTTCAATTAATCATATTACTTAAGAACTCCCACTTAGATAGACATCTCTCTAATCATGCATAAAACCTGGCTCGGATGCCACTGTTGGGTAACGTAGTAATTTCAAAATTTTCCTACGCACACACAAGATCATGGTGATGCATAGCAACGAGAGGGGGACTGTATCTTCATACCCTTGAAGATTGCTATGCGGAAGCGTTTATCAACGCGGTTGATGCAGTCGTATGTCTTCACGATCCGACCGATCCAAGTACAGAACGCACGGCACCTCCGAGTTCTGCACACGTTCAGCTCGATGACGTCCTCGCCTTCTCGATCCAGCAAGACGGGCGAAGTAGTAGATGAGTTCCGGCAGCACGACGGCGTGGTGACGGTGTTGGTGAAGAACAATCTCCGCAAGGCTTCGCCTAAGCACTACAGAAACTATGACGGAGGATAAACTAGAGGGGACGGGGTTGCCGGCACACGGCTTGGTGTTTCTTGATGTGTCTTTGGTGCTAGCCCTACCCCTCTATTTATATGTTGAGCCTTGGGGTCGAAACTTGGAGTAAGAGCCTCCACAAAGTCGGTTTCACCCGAAAGGTAAGAGTCCTTCTCGGACTCCAGGGCCAGACGCCAGGGTTCCCGGCGTCTGGACCCAGACGCCAGGGACCCTGGCATCTGGCCCCTGGACTCCGCAAAACTTCCTTTTGCGCTTTCCAAAAACCTTGTGGGATTTCCCCTTTGGCCCAAATAACGTGTTCTCGTTCCCAAACATTTCGGGAAACATCCGGAACCCCTTCCGGTGAATTCCGGAACTCTTCCGGAGATCAAACACTATTATCCCATATATCAAACTTTATCTCCGGACCATTCCGAAGTTCCTCAGCATGTCCATGAGCTTATCCGTGACTCCGAACAACATTTGGTTACCAACATACATAACTCATATAATACTATATCGTCAACGAAACGTTAAGCATGCGGACCCTACGGGTTCGAGAACTATGTAGACATGACCTAGAACTTGTTTCCGGTCAATAACCAATAGCGGGACCTGGATGCCCATATTGGCTCCCACATATTCTACAAAGATCTTTATCGGTCAAACCGCATAACAACATACGTTGTTCCCTTTGTCATCGGTATGTTACTTGCCCGAGATTTGATCGTTGGTATCCAATACCTAGTTCAATCTCGTTACCGGCAAATCTCTTTACTCGTTACGTAATACATCATTCCGTAACTAACTCATTAGCTACATTGCTTGCAAGGCTTATAGTGATGTGCATTACCGAGAGGGCCCAGAGATACCTCTCCGGCAATCGGAGTGACAAAACCTAATCTCGAAATACGCCAACTCAACATGTACCTTCAGAGACACCTGTAGTACTCCTTTATAATCACCCAGTTACGTTGTGACGTTTGGTAGCACCCAAAGTGTTCCTCCGGTAAACGGGAGTTGCATAATCTCATAGTTACAGGAACATGTATAAGTCATGAAGAAAGCAATAGCAACATACTAAACGATCAAGTGCTAAGCTAACGGAATGGGTCAAGTCAATCACATCATTCTTCTAATGATGTGATCCCGTTAATCAAATGACAACTCTTTTGTCCATGGCTAGGAAACATAACCATCTTTGATAAACGAGCTAGTCAAGTAGAGGCATACTAGTGACACTATGTTTGTCTATGTATTCACACATGTATTATGTTTCCGGTTAATACAATTCTAGCATGAATAATAAACATTTATCATGATATGAGGAAATAAATAATAACTTTATTATTGTCTCTAGGGCATATTTCCTTCAGTCCTTTACTTTGTTGTTGCATGTTTTACGTGGCTGCTACGGGCTGAGCAAGAACCGTTCTTACCTACACATCAAAACCACAATGATAGTTCGTCAAGTTAGTGTTGTTTTAACCTTCTCAAGGACCCGGCATAGCCACACTCGGTTCAACTAAAGTTGGAGAAACTGACACCCGCCAGCCACCTGTGTGCAAAGCACGTCGGTAGAACCAGTCTCGCGTAAGCATACACGTAATGTTGGTCCAGGCCGCTTCATCCAACAATACCGCCGGACCAAAGTATGACATGCTGGTAAGCAGTAGGACTTGTATCGCTCACAACTCAGTTGTGTTCTACTTGTGCACATAAAATCTACGGATAAAACCTGGCTCGGATGCCACTATTGGGGAACGTAGTAATTTCAAAAAATTTACTACGCACACACAGGATCATGGTGATGCATAGCAATGAGAGGGGAGAGTGTGTCCACGTACCCTCGTAGACCGAAAGCGGAAGCGTTAGCACAACGCGGTTGATGTAGTCGTGCGTCTTCACGATCCGACTGATCCAAGTACCAAACGTACGGGACCTCCGAGTTTAGCACACGTTCAACTCGACGACGTCCCTCGAACTCCGATCCAGCCGAGCTTTGAGGGAGAGTTCCGTCAGCACGACGGCGTGATGATGGTGATGATGTTGCTATCGATACAGGGCTTCGCCTAAGCACCGCTATGATATGACCGAGGTGGAATATGGTGGCCGCACACGGCTAAGAGATCAATTGTTGTGTCTAGAGGTGCCCCCCTGCTCCCGTATATAAAGGACTAGGGGGAGGAGGCGGCCGGCCAGGAGGAAGGTGCACCAGGGAGGAGTCCTACTCCCACCGGGAGTAGCACTCCCTCTTTTCCTAGTTGGAGTAGGAGGGGGAAAGGAAGGGAGAGAGGAAGAGAAGGAAAGGGGGGCGCCGCCCCCCCCCCTCCTTGTCCAATTCGGACTAGAGGGGGAGGGGGCGCGCGGCTGCCCTTGGCTGCCCCTCCTCTTCTCCCACTAAGGCCCACGAGTCCCAATTAACTCCCCGGGAGGTTC